>NW_025062659.1:0-23621 GCF_018153295.1 Drosophila grimshawi | reverse complement strand
AGAGCGAGTGAATTCTAAAAACACCTTTATAATTGAAATGGGGCAATTTTTGACGAAGATATGGCCATTTATTTCAAGGTAGACCCTATTTAATGCTTTCCATATATTTTCTATTAATCAAAGAATATCCCTTAATATCTTTCATAGATGAGTCGGAAGTCAAATTATTTTAATGCAGTTTTGTTTCAAAGATTAAGTGAATTCTAAAAACACCTTTATAATTGAAATGGGGCAATTTTTGACGAAGATATGGCCGTTTATTTCAAGGTAGACCCTATTTAATGCTTTCCATATATTTTCTATTTATCGAAGAATATCCCTTAATATCTTTCTTAGATGAGTCGGAAGTCAAATTATTTTAATGCAGTTTTGTTCCAAAGATCAAGTGAATTCTAAAAACACCTTTATATTTGAAATGGGGCAATTTTTGACGAAGATATGGCCATTTATTTCAAGGTAGACCCTATTTAATGCTTTCCATATATTTCCTATTTATCGAAGAATATCCCTTAATATCTTTCTTAGATGAGTCGGAAGTCAAATTATTTTAATGCAGTTTTGTTCCAAAGATCGAGTGAATTCTAAAAACACCTTTATAATTGAAGTGGGGCAATTTTTGACGAAGATATGGCTATTTATTTCAAGGTAGACCCTATTTAATGCTTTCCATATATTTTCTATTTATCGAAGAATATCCCTTAATATCTTTTTTAGATGAGTCGGAAGTCAAATTATTTTAATGCAGTTTTGTTTCAAAGATTAAGCGAATTCTAAAAACACCTTTATAATTGAAGTGGGGCAATTTTTGACGAAGATATGGCCATTTATTTCAAGGTAGACCCTATTTAATGCTTTCCATATATTTTCTATTTATCGAATATCCCTTAATATCTTTCTTAGATGAGTCGCAAGTCAAATTATTTTAATGCAGTTTTGTTTCAAAGATTAAGTGAATTCTAAAAACACCTTTATAATTGAAATGGGGCAATTTTTGACGAAGATATGGCCATTTATTTCAAGGTAGACCCTATTTAATGCTTTCCATATATTTTCTATTTATCGAAGAATATCCCTTAATATCTTTCTTAGATGAGTCGGAAGTCAAATTATTTTAATGCAGTTTTGTTCCACAGATCAAGTGAATTCTAAAAACACCTTTATAATTGAAATGGGGCAATTTTTGACGAAGATATGGCTATTTATTTCAAGGTAGACCCTATTTAATGCTTTCCATATATTTTCTATTTATCGAAGAATATCCCTTAATATCTTTTTTAGATGAGTCGGAAGTCAAATTATTTTAATGCAGTTTTGTTTCAAAGATTAAGCGAATTCTAAAAACACCTTTATAATTGAAGTGGGGCAATTTTTGACGAAGATATGGCCATTTATTTCAAGGTAGACCCTATTTAATACTTTCCATATATTTTCTATTTATCGAATATCCCTTAATATCTTTCTTAGATGAGTCGGAAGTCCAATTATTTTAATGCAGTTTTGTTTCAAAGATTAAGCGAATTCTAAAAACACCTATATAATTGAAGTGGGGCAATTTTTGACGAAGATATGGCTATTTATTTTAAGGTAGACCCTATTTAATGCTTTCCATATATTTTCTATTTATCGAAGAATATCCCTTAATATCTTTTTTAGATGAGTCGGAAGTCAAATTATTTTAATGCAGTTTTGTTTCAAAGATTAAACGAATTCTAAAAACACCTTTATAATTGAAGTGGGGCAATTTTTGACGAAGATATGGCCATTTATTTCAAGGTAGACCCTATTTAATGCTATTATATAATCCATATATTTTCTATTTATCGAAGAATATCCCTTAATATCTTTTTTAGATGAGTCGGAAGTCAAATTATTTTAATGCAGTTTTCTTCCAAAGATCGAGTGAATTCTAAAAACACCTTTATAATTGAAATGGGGCAATTTTTGACGAAGATATGGCCATTTATTTCAAGGTAGACCCTATTTAATGCTTTCCATATATTTTCAATTTATCGAAGAATATCCCTTAATATCTTTCTTAGATGAGTCGAAAGTCAAATTATTTTAATGCAGTTTTGTTCCAAAGATCGAGTGAATTCTAAAAACACCTTTATAGTTGAAATGGGGCAATTTTTGACGAAGATATGGCCATTTATTTCAAGGTAGACCCTATTTAATGCTTTCCATATATTTTCTATTTATCGAAGAATATCCCTTAATATCTTTTTTAGATGAGTCGGAAGTCCAATTATTTTAATGCAGTTTTGTTTCAAAGATTAAGCGAATTCTAAAAACACCTATATAATTGAAGTGGGGCAATTTTTTGACGAGGAAATGGCCATTTATTTCAAGGTAGACCCTATTTAATGCTTTCCGATATATTTTCTATTAATCGAAGATATCCTATATCTTTTGTAGATGAGTCGAAAGTCCAATTATTTTAATGCAGTTTTGTTTCAAAGATTAAGCGAATTCTAAAAACACCTATATAATTGAAGTGGGGCAATTTTTGACGAAGATATGGCCATTTATTTCAAGGTAGACCCTATTTAATGCTTTCCATATATTTTCAATTTATCGAAGAATATCCCTTAATATCTTTCTTAGATGAGTCGGAAGTCAAATTATTTTAATGCAGTTTTGTTTCAAAGATTAAGCGAATTTTAAAAACACCTTTATAATTGAAGTGGGACAATTTTTGACGAAGATATGGCGATTTATTTCAAGGTAGACCCTATTTAATGCTTTCCATATATTTTCTATTTATCGAAGAATATCCCTTATTATCTTTTTTAGATGAGTCGGAAGTCAAATTATTTTAATGCAGTTTTATTCCAAAGATCAAGTGAATTCTAAAAACACCTTTATAATTGAAATGGGGCAATTTTTGACGAAGATATGGCCATTTATTTCAAGGTAGACCCTATTTAATGCTTTCCATATATTTTCTATTTATCGAAGAATATCCCTTAATATCTTTCTTAGATGAGTCGGAAGTCAAATTATTTTAATGCAGTTTTGTTCCAAAGATCGAGCGAATTCAAAAAACACCTTTATAATTGAAATTGGGCAATTTTAGATGAAGATATGGCCATTTATTTCAAGGTAGACCCTATTTAATGCTTTCCATACATTTTCTATTTATCGAAGAATATCCCTTAATATCTTTCTTAGATGAGTCGGAAGTCAAATTATTTTAATGCAGTTTTGTTCCAAAGATCGAGCGAATTCTAAAAACACCTTTATAATTGAAATGGGGCAATTTTTGACGAAGATATGGCCATTTATTTCAAGGTAGACCCTATTTAATGCTTTCCATATATTTTCTATTTATCGAAGAATATCCCTTAATATCTTTCTTAGATGAGTCGGAAGTCAAATTATTTTAATGCAGTTTTGTTCCAAAGATTAAGTGAATTCTAAAAACACCTTTATAATTGAAATGGGGCAATTTTTGACGAAGATATGGCCATTTATTTCAAGGTAGACCCTATTTAATGCTTTCCATATATTTTCTATTTGTCGAAGAATATCCCTTAATATCTTTCTTAGATGAGTCGGAAGTCAAATTATTTTAATGCAGTTTTGTTTCAAAGATCAAGTGAATTCTAAAAACACCTTTATAATTGAAGTGGGGCAATTTTTGACGAAGATATGGCTATTTATTTCAAGGTAGACCCTATTTAATGCTTTCCATATATTTTCTATTTATCGAAGAATATCCCTTAATATCTTTTTTAGATGAGTCGGAAGTCAAATTCTTTTAATGCAGTTTTGTTTCAAAAATTAAGCGAATTCTAAAAACACCTTTATAATTGAAGTGGGGCAATTTTTGACGAAGATATGGCCATTTATTTCAAGGTAGACCCTATTTAATGCTTTCCATATATTTTCTATTTATCGAAGAATATCCCTTAATATCTTTCTTAGATGAGTCGGAAGTCAAATTATTTTAATGCAGTTTTGTTCCAAAGATTAAGTGAATTCTAAAAACACCTTTATAATTGAAATGGGGCAATTTTTGACGAAGATATGGCCATTTATTTCAAGGTAGACCCTATTTAATGCTTTCCATATATTTTCTATTTATCGAAGAATATCCCTTAATATCTTTCTTAGATGAGTCGGAAGTCAAATTATTTTAATGCAGTTTTCTTCCAAAGATCGAGTGAATTCTAAAAACACCTTTATAATTGAAATGGGGCAATTTTTGTCGAAGATATGGCCATTTATTTCAAGGTAGACCCTATTTAATGCTTTCCATATATTTTCTATTTATCGAAGAATATCCCTTAATATCTTTTTAGATGAGTCGGAAGTCACATTATTTTAATGCAGTTTTGTTTCAAAGATTAAGCGAATTCTAAAAACACCTTTATAATTGAAGTGGGGCAATTTTTGACGAAGATATGGCCATTTATTTCAAGGTAGACCCTATTTAATGCTTTCCATATATTTTCTATTTATCGAAGATATCCCTTAATATCTTTTTTAGATGAGTCGGAAGTCAAATTATTTTAATGCAGTTTTGTTTCAACGATTAAGCGAATTCTAAAAACACCTTTATAATTGAAGTGGGGCAATTTTTGACGAAGATATGGCCATTTATTTCAAGGTAGACCCTATTTAATGCTTTCCATATATTTTCTAGTTATCGAATATCCCTTAATATCTTTCTTAGATGAGTCGGAAGTCAAATTATTTTAATGCAGTTTTGTTCCAAAGATCGAGTGAATTCTAAAAACACCTTTATAATTGAAATGGGGCAATTTTTGACGAAGATATGGCCATTTATTTCAAGGTAGACCCTATTTAATGCTTTCCATATATCTTCTATTTATCGAAGAATATCCCTTAATATCTTTTTTAGATGAGTCGGAAGTCAAATCATTTTAATGCAGTTTTGTTCCAAAGATCAAGCGAATTCTAAAAACACCTTTATAATTGAAATGGGGCAATTTTTGACGAAGATATGGCCATTTATTTCAAGGTAGACCCTATTTAATGCTTTCAATATATTTTCTAGTTATCGCAGAATATCCCTTAATATCTTTCTTAGATGAGTCGGAAGTCAAATTATTTTAATGCAGTTTTGTTCCAAAGATCGAGTGAATTCTAAAAACACCTTTATAATTGAAATGGAGCAATTTTTGACGAAGATATGGCCATTTATTTCAAGGTAGACCCTATTTAATGCTTTCCATATATCTTCTATATATCGAAGAATATCCCTTAATATCTTTTTTAGATGAGTCGGAAGTCAAATTATTTTAATGCAGTTTTGTTCCAAAGATCAAGCGAATTCTAAAAACACCTTTATAATTGAAATGGGGCAATTTTTGACGAAGATATGGCCATTTATTTCAAGGTAGACCCTATTTAATGCTTTCAATATATTTTCTAGTTATCGAATATCCCTTAATATCTTTCTTAGATGAGTCGGAAGTCAAATTATTTTAATGCAGTTTTGTTCCAAAGATCGAGTGAATTCTAAAAACACCTTTATAATTGAAATGGGGCAATTTTTGACGAAGATATGGCCATTTATTTCAAGGTAGACCCTATTTAATGCTTTCCATATATTTTCTATTTATCGAAGAATATCCCTTAATATCTTTTTTAGATGAGTCGGAAGTCAAATTTTTTTTTATGCAGTTTTGTTCCAAAGATCAAGTGAATTCTAAAAACACCTTTATAATTGAAATGGGGCAATTTTTGACGAAGATATGGCCATTTATTTCAAGGTAGACCCTATTTAATGCTTTCCATATATTTTCAATTTATCGAAGAATATCCCTTAATATCTTTTTTAGATGAGTCGGAAGTCAAATTATTTTAATGCAGTTTTGTTTCAAAAATTAAGCGAATTCTAAAAACACCTTTATAATTGAAGTGGGGCAATTTTTGACGAAGATATGGCCATTTATTTCAAGGTAGACCCTATTTAATGCTTTCCATATATTTTCTATTTATCGAAGAATATCCCTTAATATCTTTCTTAGATGAGTCGGAAGTCAAATTATTTTAATGCAGTTTTGTTCCAAAGATTAAGTGAATTCTAAAAACACCTTTATAATTGAAATGGGGCAATTTTTGACGAAGATATGGCCATTTATTTCAAGGTAGACCCTATTTAATGCTTTCCATATATTTTCTATTTATCGAAGAATATCCCCTAATATCTTTCTTAGATGAGTCGGAAGTCAAATTATTTTAATGCAGTTCTGTTCCAAAGATTAAGTGAATTCTAAAAACACTTTTATAATTGAAATGGGGCAATTTTTGACGAAGATATGGCCATTTATTTCAAGGTAGACCCTATTTAATGCTTTCCATATATTTTCTATTTATCGAAGAATATCCCTTAATATCTTTTTTAGATGAGTCGGAAGTCAAATTATTTTAATGCAGTTTTGTTTCAAAGATTAAGCGAATTCTAAAAACACCTTTATAATTGAAGTGGGGCAATTTTTGACGAAGATATGGCCATTTATTTCAAGGTAGACCCTATTTAATGCTTTCCATATATTTTCTATTTATCGAAGAATATCCCTTAATATCTTTTTTAGATGAGTCGGAAGTCAAATTATTTTAATGCAGTTTTGTTTCAAAGATTAAGCGAATTCTAAAAACACCTTTATAATTGAAGTGGGGCAATTTTTGACGAAGATATGGCCATTTATTTCAAGGTAGACCCTATTTAATGCTTTCCATATATTTTCTATTTATCGAATATCCCTTAATATCTTTCTTAGATGAGTCGGAAGTCAAATTATTTTAATGCAGTTTTCTTCCAAAGATCGAGTGAATTCTAAAAACACCTTTATAATTGAAATGGGGCAATTTTTGTCGAAGATATGGCCATTTATTTCAAGGTAGACCCTATTTAATGCTTTCCATATATTTTCTATTTATCGAAGAATATCCCTTAATATCTTTTTTAGATGAGTCGGAAGTCACATTATTTTAATGCAGTTTTGTTTCAAAGATTAAGCGAATTCTAAAAACACCTTTATAATTGAAGTGGGGCAATTTTTGACGAAGATATGGCCATTTATTTCAAGGTAGACCCTATTTAATGCTTTCCATATATTTTCTATTTATCGAATATCCCTTAATATCTTTTTTAGATGAGTCGGAAGTCAAATTATTTTAATGCAGTTTTGTTTCAAAGATTAAGCGAATTCTAAAAACACCTTTATAATTGAAATGGGGCAATTTTTGACGAAGATATGGCCATTTATTTCAAGGTAGACCCTATTTAATGCTTTCAATATATTTTCTATTTATCGAATATCCCTTAATATCTTCTCTTAGATGAGTCGGAAGTCAAATTATTTTAATGCAGTTTTGTTCCAAAGATCGAGTGAATTCTAAAAACACCTTTATAATTGAAATGGGGCAATTTTTGACGAAGATATGGCCATTTATTTCAAGGTAGACCCTATTTAATGCTTTCCATATATCTTCTATTTATCGAAGAATATCCCTTAATATCTTATTTAGATGAGTCGGAAGTCAAATTATTTTAATGCAGTTTTGTTTCAAAGATTAAGCGAATTCTAAAAACACCTTTATAATTGAAGTGGGGCAATTTTTGACGAAGATATGGCCATTTATTTCAAGGTAGACCCTATTTAATGCTATTATATAATCCATATATTTTCTATTTATCGAAGAATATCCCTTAATATCTTTTTTAGATGAGTCGGAAGTCAAATTATTTTAATGCAGTTTTGTTCCAAAGATCAAGTGAATTCTAAAAACACCTTTATAATTGAAATGGGGCAATTTTTGACGAAGATATGGCCATTTATTTCAAGGTAGACCCTATTTAATGCTTTCCATATATTTTCAATTTATCGAAGAATATCCCTTAATATCTTTCTTAGATGAGTCGAAAGTCAAATTATTTTAATGCAGTTTTGTTCCAAAGATCGAGTGAATTCTAAAAACACCTTTATAGTTGAAATGGGGCAATTTTTGACGAAGATATGGCCATTTATTTCAAGGTAGACCCTATTTAATGCTATCCATATATTTTCTATTTATCGAAGAATATCCCTTAATATCTTTTTTAGATGAGTCGGAAGTCCAATTATTTTAATGCAGTTTTGTTTCAAAGATTAAGCGAATTCTAAAAACACCTATATAATTGAAGTGGGGCAATTTTTGACGAAGAAATGGCCATTTATTTCAAGGTAGACCCTATTTAATGCTTTCCATATATTTTCTATTTATCGAATATCCCTTAATATCTTTCTTAGATGAGTCGGAAGTCAAATTATTTTAATGCAGTTTTCTTCCAAAGATCGAGTGAATTCTAAAAACACCTTTATAATTGAAATGGGGCAATTTTTGACGAAGATATGGCCATTTATTTCAAGGTAGACCCTATTTAATGCTTTCCATATATTTTCAATTTATCGAAGAATATCCCTTAATATCTTTCTTAGATGAGTCGGAAGTCAAATTATTTTAATGCAGTTTTGTTTCAAAGATTAAGCGAATTCTAAAAACACCTTTATAATTGAAGTGGGACAATTTTTGACGAAGATATGGCGATTTATTTCAAGGTAGACCCTATTTAATGCTTTCCATATATTTTCTATTTATCGAAGAATATCCCTTATTATCTTTTTTAGATGAGTCGGAAGTCAAATTATTTTAATGCAGTTTTATTCCAAAGATCAAGTGAATTCTAAAAACACCTTTATAATTGAAATGGGGCAATTTTTGACGAAGATATGGCCATTTATTTCAAGGTAGACCCTATTTAATGCTTTCCATATATTTTCTATTTATCGAAGAATATCCCTTAATATCTTTCTTAGATGAGTCGGAAGTCAAATTATTTTAATGCAGTTTTGTTCCAAAGATCGAGCGAATTCAAAAAACACCTTTATAATTGAAATTGGGCAATTTTAGATGAAGATATGGCCATTTATTTCAAGGTAGACCCTATTTAATGCTTTCCATACATTTTCTATTTATCGAAGAATATCCCTTAATATCTTTCTTAGATGAGTCGGAAGTCAAATTATTTTAATGCAGTTTTGTTCCAAAGGTCAAGTGAATTCTAAAAACACCTTTATAATTGAAATGGGGCAATTTTTGACAAAGATATGGCCATTTATTTCAAGGTAAACACTATTTAATGCTTTCCATATATTTTCTATTTATCGAAGATATCCCTTAATATCTTTCTTAGATGAGTTGGAAGTCAAATTATTTTAATGCAGTTTTGTTCCAAAGATCAAGTGAATTCTAAAAACACCTTTATAATTGAAATGGGGCAATTTTTGACGAAGATATGGCCATTTATTTCAAGGTAGACCCTATTTAATGCTTTCCATATATTTTCTATTTATCGAAGAATATCCCTTAATATCTTTCTTAGATGAGTCGGAAGTCAAATTATTTTAATGCAGTTTTGTTTCAAAGATTAAGCGAATTCTAAAAACACCTTTATAATTGAAGTGGGGCAATTTTTGACGAAGATATGGCCATTTATTTCAAGGTAGACCCTATTTAATGCTTTCCATATATTTTCTATTTATCGAAGAATATCCCTTAATATCTTTCTTAGATGAGTCGGAAGTCAAATTATTTTAATGCAGTTTTTTTCCAAAGATCAAGTGAATTCTAAAAACACCTTTATAATTGAAATGGGGCAATTTTTGACGAAGATATGCCCATTTATTTCAAGGTTGACCCTATTTAATGCTTTCCATATATTTTCTATTTATCGAAGTATATCCCTTAATATCTTTACTAGATGAGTCGGAAGTCAAATTATTTTAAAGCAGTTTTTTTCCAAAGATCAAGTGAATTCTAAAAACACCTTTATAATTGAAATGGGGCAATTTTTGACGAAGATATGGCCATTTATTTCAAGGTAGACCCTATTTAATGCTTTCCATATATTTTCTATTTATCGAAGAATATCCCTTAATATCTTTCTTAGATGAGTCGGAAGTCAAATTATTTTAATGCAGTTTTGTTTCAAAGATCGAGCGAATTCTAAAAACACCTTTATAATTGAAATGGGGCAATTTTTGACGAAGATATGGCTATTTATTTCAAGGTAGACACTATTTAATGCTTTCATATATTTTCTATTTATCGAAGATATCCCTTAATATCTTTCTTTGATGAGTCGGAAGTCAAATTATTTTAATGCAGTTTTGTTCCAAAGAGCAAGCGAATTCTAAAAACACCTTTATAATTGAAATGGGGCAATGTTAGATGAAGATATGGCCATTTATTTCAAGGTAGACCCTATTTAATGCTTTCCATATATTTTCTATTTATCGAAGAATATCCCTTAATATCTTTCTTAGATGAGTCGGAAGTCAAATTATTTTAATGCAGTTTTGTTCCAAAGATTAAGTGAATTCTAAAAACACCTTTATAATTGAAGTGGGGCAGTTTTTTGACGAAGATATGGCCATTTATTTCAAGGTAGACCCTATTTAATGCTTTCCATATATTTTCTATTTATCGAAGAATATCCCTTAATATCTTTCTTAGATGAGTCGGAAGTCAAATTATTTTAATGCAGTTTTGTTTCAAAGATTAAGCGAATTCTAAAAACACCTTTATAATTGAAGTGGGGCAATTTTTGACGAAGATATGGCCATTTATTTCAAGGTAGACCCTATTTAATGCTTTCCATATATTTTCTATTTATCGAAGAATATCCCTTAATATCTTTTTTAGATGAGTCGGAAGTCAAATTATTTTAATGCAGTTTTGTTTCAAAGATTAAGCGAATTCTAAAAACACCTTTATAATTGAAGTGGGGCAATTTTTGATGAAGATATGGCCATTTATTTCAAGGTAGACCCTATTTAATGCTTACCATATATTTTCTATTTATCGAAGAATATCCCTTAATATCTTTCTTAGATGAGTCGGAAGTCAAATTATTTTAATGCAGTTTTGTTCCAAAGATCGAGTGAATTCTAAAAACACCTTTATAATTGAAATGGGGCAATTTTTGACGAAGATATGGCCATTTATTTCAAGGTAGACCCTATTTAATGCTTTCCATATATTTTCTATTTATCGAAGAATATCCCTTAATATCTTTTTTAGATGAGTCGGAAGTCACATTATTTTAATGCAGTTTTGTTTCAAAGATTAAGCGAATTCTAAAAACACCTTTATAATTGAAGTGGGGCAATTTTTGACGAAGATATGGCCATTTATTTCAAGGTAGACCCTATTTAATGCTTACCATATATTTTCTATTTATCGAAGAATATCCCTTAATATCTTTCTTAGATGAGTCGGAAGTCAAATTATTTTAATGCAGTTTTCTTCCAAAGATCAAGTGAATTTTAAAAACACCTTTATAATTGAAATGGGGCAATTTTTGTCGAAGATATGGCCATTTATTTCAAGGTAGACCCTATTTAATGCTTTCCATATATTTTCTATTTATCGAAGAATATCCCTTAATATCTTTCTTAGATGAGTCGGAAGTCAAATTATTTTAATGCAGTTTTGTTTCAAAGATCAAGCGAATTCTAAAAACACCTTTATAATTGAAATGGGGCAATTTTAGATGAAGATATGGCCATTTATTTCAAGGTAGACCCTATTTAATGCTTTCAATATATTTTCTATTTATCGAAGAATATCCCTTAATATCTTTCTTAGATGAGTTGGAAGTCAAATTATTTTAATGCAGTTTTGTTCCAAAGATCAAGTGAATTCTAAAAACACCTTTATAATTGAAATGGGGCAATTTTTGACGAAGATATGGCCATTTATTTCAAGGTAGACCCTATTTAATGCTTTCCATATATTTTCTATTTATCAAAGAATATCCCTTTATATCTTTCTTAGATGAGTCGGAAGTCAAAAAATTTTAATGCAGTTTTGTTTCAAAGATCAAGTGAATTCTAAAAACACCTTTATTCTTGAAATGGGGCAATTTTTGACGAAGATATGGCCATTTATTTCAAGGTAGACCCTATTTAATGCTTTCCATATATTTTCAATTTATCGAAGAATATCCCTTAATATCTTTCTTAGATGAGTCGGAAGTCAAATTATTTTAATGCAGTTTTGTTCCAAAGATCAAGTGAATTCTAAAAACACCTTTATAATTGAAATGGGGCAATTTTTGACGAAGATATGGCCATTTATTTCAAGGTAGACCCTATTTAATGCTTTCCATATATTTTCTATTTATCGAAGAATATCCCTTAATATCTTTCTTAGATGAGTCGGAAGTCAAATTATTTTAATGCAGTTTTGTTCCAAAGATCAAGCGAATTCTAAAAACACCTTTATAATTGAAATGGGGCAATTTTTGACGAAGATATGGCCATTTATTTCAAGGTAGATCCTATTTAATGCTTTCCATATATTTTCTATTTATCGAAGAATATCCCTTAACATCTTTCTTAGATGAGTCGGAAGTCAAATTATTTTAATGCAGTTTTGTTTCAAAGATCAAGCGAATTCTAAAAACACCTTTATACTTGAAATTGGGCAATTTTAGATGAAGATATGGCCATTTATTTCAAGGTAGACCCTATTTAATGCTTTCCATATATTTTCTATTTATCGAAGAATATCCCTTAATATCTTTCTTAAATGAGTCGAAAGTCAAATTATTTTAATGCAGTTTTGTTCCAAAGATCGATTGAATTCTAAAAACACCTTTATAATTGAAATGGGGCAATTTTTGACGAAGATATGGCCATTTATTTCAAGGTAGACCCTATTTAATGCTTTCCATATATTTTCAATTTATCAAAGAATATCCCTTAATATCTTTCTTAGATGAGTCGGAAGTCAAATTATTTTAATGCAGTTTTGTTCCAAAGATCAAGCGAATTCTAAAAACACCTTTATAATTGAAATGGGGCAATTTTTGACGAAGATTTGGCCATTTATTTCAAGGTAGACCCTATTTAATGCTTTCCATATATTTTCTATTTATCGAAGAATATCCCTTAATATCTTTCTTAGATGAGTCGGAAGTCAAATTATTTTAATGCAGTTTTGTTCCAAAGATCAAGTGAATTCTAAAAACACCTTTATAATTGAAATGGGGCAATTTTTGACGAAGATTTGGCCATTTATTTCAAGGTAGACCCTATTTAATGCTTTCCATATATTTTCTATTTATCGAAGAATATCCCTTAATATCTTTCTTAGATGAGTCGAAAGTCAAATTATTTTAATGCAGTTTTGTTCCAAAGATCGAGCGAATTCAAAAAACACCTTTATAATTGAAATTGGGCAATTTTAGATGAAGATATGGCCATTTATTTCAAGGTAGACCCTATTTAATGCTTTCCATACATTTTCTATTTATCGAAGAATATCCCTTAATATCTTTCTTAGATGAGTCGGAAGTCAAATTATTTTAATGCAGTTTTGTTTCAAAGATCGAGCGAATTCTAAAAACACCTTTATAATTGAAATGGGGCAATTTTTGACGAAGATATGGCCATTTATTTCAAGGTAGACCCTATTTAATGCTTTCCATATATTTTCTATTTATCGAATATCCCTTAATATCTTTCTTAGATGAGTCGGAAGTCAAATTATTTTAATGCAGTTTTGTTCCAAAGATCAAGTGAATTCTAAAAACACCCTTATATTTGAAATTGGGCAATTTTAGATGAAGATATGGCCATTTATTTCAAGGTAGACCCTATTTAATGCTTTCCATATATTTTCTATTTATCGAAGAATATCCCTTAATATCTTTCTTAGATGAGTCGGAAGTCAAATTATTTTAATGCAGTTTTGTTTCAAAGATTAAGTGAATTCTAAAAACACCTTTATAATTGAAATGGGGCAATTTTTGACGAAGATATGGCCATTTATTTCAAGGTAGACCCTATTTAATGCTTTCCATATATTTTCTATTTGTCGAAGAATATCCCTTAATATCTTTCTTAGATGAGTCGGAAGTCAAATTATTTTAATGCAGTTTTGTTCCAAAGATCAAGTGAATTCTAAAAACACCTTTATAATTGAAGTGGGGCAATTTTTGACGAAGATATGGCTATTTATTTCAAGGTAGACCCTATTTAATGCTTTCCATATATTTTCTATTTATCGAAGAATATCCCTTAATATCTTTTTTAGATGAGTCGCAAGTCAAATTATTTTAATGCAGTTTTGTTTCAAAGATTAAGCGAATTTTAAAAACACCTTTATAATTGAAGTGGGGCAATGTTTGACGAAGATATGGCCATTTATTTCAAGGTAGACCCTATTTAATGCTTTCCATATATTTTCTATTTATCGAAGAATATCCCTTAATATCTTTCTTAGATGAGTCGGAAGTCAAATTATTTTAATGCAGTTTTGTTCCAAAGATCGAGCGAATTCTAAAAACACCTTTATAATTGAAATGGGGCAATTTTTGACGAAGATATGGCCATTTATTTCAAAGTAGACCCTATTTAATGCTTTCCATATAATTTTTATTTATCGAAGAATATCCCTTAATATCTTTCTTAGATGAGTCGGAAGTCAAATTATTTTAATGCAGTTTTGTTCCAAAGATTAAGTGAATTCTAAAAACACCTTTATAATTGAAATTGGGCAATTTTTGACGAAGATATGGCCATTTATTTCAAGGTAGACCCTATTTAATGCTTTCCATATATTTTCTATTTATCGAAGAATATCCCTTAATATCTTTCTTAGATGAGTCGGAAGTCAAATTATTTTAATGCAGTTTTGTTTCAAAGATTAAGCGAATTCTAAAAACACCTTTATAATTGAAGTGGGGCAATTTTTGACGAAGATATGGCCATTTATTTCAAGGTAGACCCTATTTAATGCTTTCCATATATTTTCTATTTATCGAAGAATATCCCTTAATATCTTTTTTAGATGAGTCGGAAGTCAAATTATTTTAATGCAGTTTGATTTCAAAGATCAAGTGAATTCTAAAAACACCTTTATAATTGAAGTAGGGCAATTTTTGACGAAGATATGGCCATTTATTTCAAGGTAGACACTATTTAATGCTTTCCATATATTTTCTATTTATCGAAGAATATCCCTTAATATCTTTCTTAGATGAGTCGGAAGTCAAATTATTTTAATGCAGTTTTCTTCCAAAGATCGAGTGAATTCTAAAAACACCTTTATAATTGAAATGGGGCAATTTTTGTCGAAGATATGGCCATTTATTTCAAGGTAGACCCTATTTAATGCTTTCCATATATTTTCTATTTATCGAAGAATATCCCTTAATATCTTTCTTAGATGAGTCGGAAGTCAAATTATTTTAATGCAGTTTTGTTTCAAAGATCAAGCGAATTCTAAAAACACCTTTATAATTGAAATTGGGCAATTTTAGATGAAGATATGGCCATTTATTTCAAGGTAAACCCTATTTAATGCTTTCCATATATTTTCTATTTATCGAAGAATATCCCTTAATATCTTTTTTAGCTGAGTCGGAAGTCAAATTATTTTAATGCAGTTTTGTTTCAAAGATTAAGCGAATTCTAAAAACACCTTTATAATTGAAGTGGGGCAATTTTTGACGAAGATATGGCCATTTATTTCAAGGTAGACCCTATTTAATGCTTTCAATATATTTTCTAGTTATCCAATATCCCTTAATATCTTTCTTAGATGAGTCGGAAGTCAAATTATTTTAATGCAGTTTTGTTCCAAAGATCGAGTGAATTCTAAAAACACCTTTATAATTGAAATGGGGCAATTTTTGACGAAGATATGGCCATTTATTTCAAGGTAGACACTATTTAATGCTTTCCATATATTTTCTATTTATCGAAGAATATCCCTTAATATCTTTCTTAGATGAGTCGGAAGTCAAATTATTTTAATGCAGTTTTGTTTCAAAGATTAAGCGAATTCTAAAAACACCTTTATAATTGAAGTGGGGCAATTTTTGACGAAGATATGGCCATTTATTTCAAGGTAGACCCTATTTAATGCTTTCCATATATTTTCTATTTATCGAAGAATATCCCTTAATATCTTTTTTAGATGAGTCGGAAGTCAAATTATTTTAATGCAGTTTTGTTTCAAAGATTAAGCGAATTCTAAAAACACCTTTATAATTGAAGTGGGGCAATTTTTGATGAAGATATGGCCATTTATTTCAAGGTAGACCCTATTTAATGCATACCATATATTTTCTATTTATCGAATATCCCTTAATATCTTTCTTAGATGAGTCGGAAGTCAAATTATTTTAATGCAGTTTTCTTCCAAAGATCGAGTGAATTCTAAAAACACCTTTATAATTGAAATGGGGCAATTTTTGTCGAAGATATGGCCATTTATTTCAAGGTAGACCCTATTTAATGCTTTCCATATATTTTCTATTTATCGAAGAATATCCCTTAATATCTTTTTTAGATGAGTCGGAAGTCACATTATTTTAATGCAGTTTGTTCAAAGATGAGCGAATCTAAAAACACATTATAATTGAAGTGGGCAATTTTGACGAAGATATGGCCATTTATTTCAAGGTAGACCCTATTTAATGCTTTCCATATATTTTCTATTTATCGAATATCCCTTAATATCTTTCTTAGATGAGTCGGAAGTCAAATTATTTTAATGCAGTTTTCTTCCAAAGATCGAGTGAATTCTAAAAACACCTTTATAATTGAAATGGGGCAATTTTTGTCGAAGATATGGCCATTTATTTCAAGGTAGACCCTATTTAATGCTTTCCATATATTTTCTATTTATCGAAGAATATCCCTTAATATCTTTTTTAGATGAGTCGGAAGTCAAATTATTTTAATGCAGTTTTGTTTCAAAGATCAAGCGAATTCTAAAAACACCTTTATACTTGAAATTGGGCAATTTTAGATGAAGATATGGCCATTTATTTCAAGGTAGACCCTATTTAATGCTTTCCATATATTTTCTATTTATCGAAGAATATCCCTTAATATCTTTCTTAGATGAGTCGGAAGTCAAATTTTTTTAATGCAGTTTTCTTCCAAAGATCGAGTGAATTCTAAAAACACCTTTATAATTGAAATGGGGCAATTTTTGACGAAGATATGGCCATTTATTTCAAGGTAGACCCTATTTAATGCTTTGCATATATTTCTATTTATTCGAATATCCCCTTATATCTTTCTTAGATGAGTCGGAAGTCAAATTATTTTAATGCAGTTTTGTCCCAAAGATTGAGTGAATTCTAAAAACACCTTTATATTTGAAGTGGGGCAAATTTTTGACGAAGATATGGCTATTTATTTTCAAGGTAGACCCTATTTAATGCTTTCCATATATTTTCAATTTATCGAAGAATATCCCTTAATATCTTTCTTAGATGAGTCGGAAGTCAAATTATTTTAATGCAGTTTTGTTCCAAAGATCAAGTGAATTCTAAAAACACCTTTATAATTGAAATGGGGCAATTTTTGACGAAGATATGGCCATTTATTTCAAGGTAGACCCTATTTAATGCTTTCCATATATTTTCTATTTATCGAAGAATATCCCTTAATATCTTTCTTAGATGAGTCGGAAGTCAAATTATTTTAATGCAGTTTTGTTCCAAAGATCAAGCGAATTCTAAAAACACCTTTATAATTGAAATGGGGCAATTTTTGACGAAGATATGGCCATTTATTTCAAGGTAGATCCTATTTAATGCTTTCCATATATTTTCTATTTATCGAAGAATATCCCTTAACATCTTTCTTAGATGAGTCGGAAGTCAAATTATTTTAATGCAGTTTTGTTTCAAAGATCAAGCGAATTCTAAAAACACCTTTATACTTGAAATTGGGCAATTTTAGATGAAGATATGGCCATTTATTTCAAGGTAGACCCTATTTAATGCTTTCCATATATTTTCTATTTATCGAAGAATATCCCTTAATATCTTTCTTAGATGAGTCGGAAGTCAAATTATTTTAATGCAGTTTTGTTCCAAAGATCGAGTGAATTCTAAAAACACCTTTATAATTGAAATGGGGCAATTTTTGACGAAGATTTGGCCATTTATTTCAAGGTAGACCCTATTTAATGCTTTCCATATATTTTCAATTTATCAAAGAATATCCCTTAATATCTTTCTTAGATGAGTCGGAAGTCAAATTATTTTAATGCAGTTTTGTTCCAAAGATCAAGTGAATTCTAAAAACACCTTTATAATTGAAATGGGGCAATTTTTGACGAAGATTTGGCCATTTATTTCAAGGTAGACCCTATTTAATGCTTTCCATATATTTTCTATTTATCGAAGAATATCCCTTAATATCTTTCTTAGATGAGTCGGAAGTCAAATTATTTTAATGCAGTTTTGTTCCAAAGATCAAGCGAATTCTAAAAACACCTTTATAATTGAAATGGGGCAATTTTTGACGAAGATTTGGCCATTTATTTCAAGGTAGACCCTATTTAATGCTTTCCATATATTTTCTATTTATCGAAGAATATCCCTTAATATCTTTCTTAGATGAGTCGGAAGTCAAATTATTTTAATGCAGTTTTGTTCCAAAGATCGAGCGAATTCAAAAAACACCTTTATAATTGAAATTGGGCAATTTTAGATGAAGATATGGCCATTTATTTCAAGGTAGACCCTATTTAATGCTTTCCATATATTTTCTATTTATCGAAGAATATCCCTTAATATCTTTCTTAGATGAGTCGGAAGTCAAATTATTTTAATGCAGTTTTGTTTCAAAGATCGAGCGAATTCTAAAAACACCTTTATAATTGAAATGGGGCAATTTTTGACGAAGATATGGCCATTTATTTCAAGGTAGACCCTATTTAATGCTTTCCATATATTTTCTATTTATCGAATATCCCTTAATATCTTTCTTAGATGAGTCGGAAGTCAAATTATTTTAATGCAGTTTTGTTCCAAAGATCAAGTGAATTCTAAAAACACCCTTATATTTGAAATTGGGCAATTTTAGATGAAGATATGGCCATTTATTTCAAGGTAGACCCTATTTAATGCTTTCCATATATTTTCTATTTATCGAAGAATATCCCTTAATATCTTTCTTAGATGAGTCGGAAGTCAAATTATTTTAATGCAGTTTTGTTTCAAAGATTAAGTGAATTCTAAAAACACCTTTATAATTGAAATGGGGCAATTTTTGACGAAGATATGGCCATTTATTTCAAGGTAGACCCTATTTAATGCTTTCAATATATTTTCTATTTGTCGAAGAATATCCCTTAATATCTTTCTTAGATGAGTCGGAAGTCAAATTATTTTAATGCAGTTTTGTTCCAAAGATCAAGTGAATTCTAAAAACACCTTTATAATTGAAGTGGGGCAATTTTTGACGAAGATATGGCTATTTATTTCAAGGTAGACCCTATTTAATGCTTTCCATATATTTTCTATTTATCGAAGAATATCCCTTAATATCTTTTTTAGATGAGTCGCAAGTCAAATTATTTTAATGCAGTTTTGTTTCAAAGATTAAGCGAATTTTAAAAACACCTTTATAATTGAAGTGGGGCAATGTTTGACGAAGATATGGCCATTTATTTCAAGGTAGACCCTATTTAATGCTTTCCATATATTTTCTATTTATCGAAGAATATCCCTTAGTATCTTTCTTAGATGAGTCGGAAGTCAAATTATTTTAATGCAGTTTTGTTCCAAAGATCGAGCGAATTCTAAAAACACCTTTATAATTGAAATGGGGCAATTTTTGACGAAGATATGGCCATTTATTTCAAAGTAGACCCTATTTAATGCTTTCCATATAATTTTTATTTATCGAAGAATATCCCTTAATATCTTTCTTAGATGAGTCGGAAGTCAAATTATTTTAATGCAGTTTTGTTCCAAAGATTAAGTGAATTCTAAAAACACCTTTATAATTGAAATGGGGCAATTTTTGACGAAGATATGGCCATTTATTTCAAGGTAGACCCTATTTAATGCTTTCCATATATTTTCTATTTATCGAAGAATATCCCTTAATATCTTTCTTAGATGAGTCGGAAGTCAAATTATTTTAATGCAGTTTTGTTTCAAAGATTAAGCGAATTCTAAAAACACCTTTATAATTGAAGTGGGGCAATTTTTGACGAAGATATGGCCATTTATTTCAAGGTAGACCCTATTTAATGCTTTCCATATATTTTCTATTTATCGAAGAATATCCCTTAATATCTTTTTTAGATGAGTCGGAAGTCAAATTATTTTAATGCAGTTTTGTTTCAAAGATTAAGTGAATTCTAAAAACACCTTTATAATTGAAGTGGGGCAATTTTTGACGAAGATATGGCCATTTATTTCAAGGTAGACCCTATTTAATGCTTTCCATATATTTTCTATTTATCGAATATCCCTTAATATCTTTCTTAGATGAGTCGGAAGTCAAATTATTTTGATGCAGTTTTCTTCCAAAGATCAAGTGAATTCTAAAAACACCTTTATAATTGAAGTGGGGCAATTTTTGACGAAGATATGGCCATTTATTTCAAGGTAGACCCTATTTAATGCTTTCCATATATTTTCTATTTATCGAAGAATATCCCTTAATATCTTTTTTACATGAGTCGGAAGTCAAATTATTTTAATGCAGTTTTGTTTCAAAGATTAAGCGAATTCTAAAAACACCTTTATAATTTGAAGTGGGGCAATTTTTGACGAAGATATGGCCATTTTATTTTCAAAGGTAGACCCTATTTTAATGCTTTCCATATATTTTCTATTTATCGAAGATATCCCTTAATATCTTTTTTTAGATGAGTCGGGAGTCAATTTATTTTAAATGCAGTTTTGTTTCAAAGATTAAGCGAATTCTAAAAACACCTTTATAATTGAAGTGGGGCAATTTTTGACGAAGATATGGCCATTTATTTCAAGGTAGACCCTATTTAATGCTTTCAATATATTTTCTAGTTATCCAATATCCCTTAATATCTTTCTTAGATGAGTCGGAAGTCAAATTATTTTAATGCAGTTTTGTTCCAAAGATCGAGTGAATTCTAAAAACACCTTTATAATTGAAATGGGGCAATTTTTGACGAAGATATGGCCATTTATTTCAAGGTAGACACTATTTAATGCTTTCCATATATTTTCTATTTATCGAAGAATATCCCTTAATATCTTTCTTAGATGAGTCGAAAGTCAAATTATTTTAATGCAGTTTTGTTTCAAAGATTAAGCGAATTCTAAAAACACCTTTATAATTGAAGTGGGGCAATTTTTGACGAAGATATGGCCATTTATTTCAAGGTAGACCCTATTTAATGCTTTCCATATATTTTCTATTTATCGAAGAATATCCCTTAATATCTTTTTTAGATGAGTCGGAAGTCAAATTATTTTAATGCAGTTTTGTTTCAAAGATTAAGCGAATTCTAAAAACACCTTTATAATTGAAGTGGGGCAATTTTTGACGAAGATATGGCCATTTATTTCAAGGTAGACCCTATTTAATGCTTTCCATATATTTTCTATTTATCGAATATCCCTTAATATCTTTCTTAGATGAGTCGGAAGTCAAATTATTTTAATGCAGTTTTCTTCCAAAGATCGAGTGAATTCTAAAAACACCTTTATAATTGAAATGGGGCAATTTTTGTCGAAGATATGGCCATTTATTTCAAGGTAGACCCTATTTAATGCTTTCCATATATTTTCTATTTATCGAAGAATATCCCTTAATATCTTTTTACATGAGTCGGAAGTCAAATTATTTTAATGCAGTTTTGTTTCAAAGATTAAGCGAACTTCTAAACACACCTTTATAATTGAAGTGAGGCAATTGTTGTCGAAGATATCGCCCATTTATTTCAAGGTAGACCCTATATAATGCTATCCATATATTTTCTATTTATCGAATATCCCTTAATATCTTTTTTAGATGAGTCGCAAGTCACATTATTTTAATGCAGTTTTGTTTCAAAGATTAAGCGAATTCTAAAAACACCTTTATAATTGAAGTGGAGCAATTTTTGACGAAGATATGGCCATTTATTTCAAGGTAGACCCTATTTAATGCTTTCAATATATTTTCTAGTTATCCAATATCCCTTAATATCTTTCTTAGATGAGTCGGAAGTCAAATTATTTTAATGCAGTTTTGTTCCAAAGATCGAGTGAATTCTAAAAACACCTTTATAATTGAAATGGGGCAATTTTTGACGAAGATATGGCCATTTATTTCAAGGTAGACACTATTTAATGCTTTCCATATATTTTCTATTTATCGAAGAATATCCCTTAATATCTTTCTTAGATGAGTCGGAAGTCAAATTATTTTAATGCAGTTTTGTTTCAAGGATTAAGCGAATTCTAAAAACACCTTTATAATTGATGTGGGGCAATTTTTGACGAAGATATGGCCATTTATTTCAAGGTAGACCCTATTTAATGCTTTTATATAATCCATATATTTTCTATTTATCGAAGAATATCCCTTAATATCTTTTTTAGATGAGTCGGAAGTCAAATTATTTTAATGCAGTTTTGTTCCAAAGATCAAGTGAATTCTAAAAACACCTTTATAATTGAAATGGGGCAATTTTTGACGAAGATATGGCCATTTATTTCAAGGTAGACCCTATTTAATGCTTTCCATATATTTTCAATTTATCGAAGAATATCCCTTAATATCTTTCTTAGATGAGTCGAAAGTCAAATTATTTTAATGCAGTTTTGTTCCAAAGATCGAGCGAATTCTAAAAACACCTTTATAGTTGAAATGGGGCAATTTTTGACGAAGATATGGCCATTTATTTCAAGGTAGACCCTATTTAATGCTTTCCATATATTTTCTATTTATCGAAGAATATCCCTTAATATCTTTTTTAGATGAGTCGGAAGTCCAATTATTTTAATGCAGTTTTGTTTCAAAGATTAAGCGAATTCTAAAAACACCTATATAATTGAAGTGGGGCAATTTTTGACGAAGAAATGGCCATTTATTTCAAGGTAGACCCTATTTAATGCTTTCCATATATTTTCTATTTATCGAATATCCCTTAATATCTTTCTTAGATGAGTCGAAAGTCAAATTATTTTAATGCAGTTTTCTTCCAAAGATCGAGTGAATTCTAAAAACACCTTTATAATTGAAATGGGGCAATTTTTGACGAAGATATGGCCATTTATTTCAAGGTAGACCCTATTTAATGCTTTCCATATATTTTCAATTTATCGAAGAATATCCCTTAATATCTTTCTTAGATGAGTCGCAAGTCAAATTATTTTAATGCAGTTTTGTTTCAAAGATTAAGCGAATTCTAAAAACACCTTTATAATTGAAGTGGGACAATTTTTGACGAAGATATGGCGATTTATTTCAAGGTAGACCCTATTTAATGCTTTCCATATATTTTCTATTTATCGAAGAATATCCCTTATTATCTTTTTTAGATAAGTCGGAAGTCAAATTATTTTAATGCAGTTTTGTTCCAACGATCAAGTGAATTCTAAAAACACCTTTATAATTGAAATGGGGCAATTTTTGACGAAGATATGGCCATTTATTTCAAGGTAGACCCTATTTAATGCTTTCCATATATTTTCTATTTATCGAAGAATATCCCTTAATATCTTTCTTAGATGAGTCGGAAGTCAAATTATTTTAATGCAGTTTTGTTCCAAAGATCAAGTGAATTCTAAGAACACCCTTATAATT
>NW_025062658.1:0-18736 GCF_018153295.1 Drosophila grimshawi | reverse complement strand
TGAAAATATGTAGTCTCGAAGTCATTTCGAGAAATTGACGTTTTAAGTTTCTGTTTCCAAATTCAAACGGATGTATCTTCGCCAATAATTGTCAGAAGTTAGAATTTCTTTCAACATTATGAAGCCCTTTTTATATATTTTGATTCTGCATCAAAAGCTGAAAATATGTAGTCTCGAAGTCATTTCGAGAAATTGACGTTTTAAGTTTCTGTTTCCAAATTCAAACGGATGTATCTTCGCCAATAATTGTCAGAAGTTAGAATTTCTTTCAACATTATGAAGCCCCTTTTATATATTTTGACTCTGCATCAAAAGCTGAAAATATGTAGTCTCGAAGTCATTTCGAGAAATTGACGTTTTAAGTTTCTGTTTCCAAATTCAAACGGATGTATCTTCGCCAATAATTGTCAGAAGCTTTTATATATTTTGATTCTGCATCAAAAGCTGAAAATATGTAGTCTCGAAGTCATTTCGAGAAATTTGTTCAAATTCAAACGTTTCGCCAATAATTGTCAGAAGTTAGAATTTCTTTCAACATTATGAAGCCCTTTTTATATATTTTGATTCTGCATCAAAAGCTGAAAATATGTAGTCTCGAAGTCATTTCGAGAAATTGACGTTTTAAGTTTCTGTTTCCAAATTCAAACGGATGTATCTTCGCCAATAATTGTCAGAAGTTAGAATTTCTTTCAACATTATGAAGCCCTTTTTATATATTTTGACTCTGCATCAAAAGCTGAAAATATGTAGTCTCGAAGTCATTTCGAGAAATTGACGTTTTAAGTTTCTGTTTCCAAATTCAAACGGATGTATCTTCGCCAATAATTGTCAGAAGTTAGAATTTCTTTCAACATTATGAAGCCCTTTTTTTTTATATATTTTGACTCTGCATCAAAAGCTGAAAATATGTAGTCTCGAAGTCATTTCGAGAAATTGACGTTTTAAGTTTCTGTTTCCAAATTCAAACGGATGTATCTTCGCCAATAATTGTCAGAAGTTAGAATTTCTTTCAACATTATGAAGCCCTTTTTATATATTTTGATTCTGCATCAAAAGCTGAAAATATGTAGTCTCGAAGTCATTTCGAGAAATTGACGTTTTAAGTTTCTGTTTCCCAAATTCAAACGGATGTATCTTCGCCAATAATTGTCAGAAGTTAGAATTTCTTTCAACATTATGAAGCCCTTTTTATATATTTTGACTCTGCATCAAAAGCTGAAAATATGTAGTCTCGAAGTCATTTCGAGAAATTGACGTTTTAAGTTTCTTTTCCCAAATTCAAACGGATGTATCTTCGCCAATAATTGTCAGAAGTTAGAATTTCTTTCAACATTATGAAGCCCTTTTTATATATTTTGACTCTGCATCAAAAGCTGAAAATATGTAGTCTCGAAGTCATTTCGAGAAATTGACGTTTTAAGTTTCTGTTTCCAAATTCAAACGGATGTATCTTCGCCAATAATTGTCAGAAGTTAGAATTTCTTTCAACATTATGAAGCCCTTTTTATATATTTTGACTCTGCATCAAAAGCTGAAAATATGTAGTCTCGAAGTCATTTCGAGAAATTAACGTTTTAAGTTTGTGTTTCCAAATTCAAACGGATGTATCTTCGCCAATAATTGTCAGAAGTTAGAATTTCTTTCAACATTATGAAGCCCTTTTAATATATTTTGATTCTGCATCAAAAGCTGAAAATATCTAGTCTCGAAGTCATTTCGAGAAAATGACGTTTAAGTTTCTGTTTCCAAATTCAAACGGATGTATCTTCGCCAATAATTGTCAGAAGTCAGAATTTCTTTCAACATTATGAACCCCTTTTTATATATTTTGATTCTGCATCAAAAGCTGAAAATATGTAGTCTCGAAAGTCATTTCGAGAAATTGACGTTTTTAAGTTTCTGTTTCCAAATTCAAACGGATGTATCTTCGCCAACAATTGTCAGAAGTTAGAATTTCTTTCAACATTATTAAGCTCTTTTTATATATTTTGACTCTGCATCAAAAGCTGAAAATATGTAGTCGCGAAGTCATTTCGAGAAATTGACGTTTTAAGTTTCGGTTTCCAAATTCAAACGGATGTATCTTCGCCAATAATTGTCAGAAGTATGAATTTCTTTCAACATTATGAAGCCCTTTTTTATATATTTTGACTCTGCATCAAAAGCTGAAAATATGTAGTCTCGAAGTCATTTCGAGAAATTGACGTTTTAAGTTTCTGTTTCCAAATTCAAACGGATGTATCTTCGCCAATAATTGTCAGAAGTTAGAATTTCTTTCAACATTATGAAGCCCTTTTTATATATTTTGACTCTGCATCAAAAGCTGAAAATATGTAGTCTCGAAGTCATTTCGAGAAATTGACGTTTTAAGTTTCTGTTTCCAAATTCAAACGGATGTATCTTCGCCAATAATTGTCAGAAGTTAGAATTTCTTTCAACATTATGAAGCCCTTTTTTATATATTTTGACTCTGCATCAAAAGCTGAAAATATGTAGTCTCGAAGTCATTTCGAGAAATTGACGTTTTAAGTTTCTGTTTCCAAATTCAAACGGATGTATCTTCGCCAATAATTGTCAGAAGTTAGAATTTCTTTCAACATTATGAAGCCCTTTTTTATATATTTTGACTCTGCATCAAAAGCTGAAAATATGTAGTCGCGAAGTCATTTCGAGAAATTGACGTTTTAAGTTTCTGTTTCCAAATTCAAACGGATGTATCTTCGCCAATAATTGTCAGAAGTTAGAATTTCTTGCAACATTATGAACCCCTTTTTATATAATTTGATTCAGCATCAAAAGCTGAAAATATGTAGTCTCGAAGTCATTTCGAGATATTAGCGTTTTAAGTTTATTTTCCCAAATTCAAACGGATGTATCTTCGCCAATAATTGTCAGAAGTTAGAATTTCTTTCAACATTATGAAGCCCTTTTTATATATTTTGATTCTGCATCAAAAAGCTGAAAATATGTAGTCTCGAAGTCATTTCGAGAAATTGACGTTTTAAGTTTCTGTTTCCAAATTCAAACGGATGTATCTTCGCCAATAATTGTCAGAAGTTAGAATTTCTTTCAACATTATGAACCCCTTTTTATATATTTTGATTCTGCATCAAAAGCTGAAAATATGTAGTCTCGAAGTCATTTCGAGAAATTGACGTTTTAAGTTTCTGTTTCCAAATTCAAATGGATGTATCTTCGCCAATAATTGTCAGAAGTTAGAATTTCTTTCAACATTATGAAGCCCTTTTTATATATTTTGATTCTGCATCAAAAGCTGAAAATATGTAGTCTCGAAGTCATTTCGAGAAATTGACGTTCTAAGTTTCTGTTTCCAAATTCAAACGGATGTATCTTCGCCAATAATTGTCAGAAGTTAGAATTTCTTTCAACATTATGAAGCCCTTTTTATATATTTTGATTCTGCATCAAAAGCTGAAAATATGTAGTCTCGAAGTCATTTCGAGAAATTGACGTTTTAAGTTTCAGTTTCCAAATTCAAACGGATGTATCTTCGCCAATAATTGTCAGAAGTTAGAATTTCTTTCAACATTATGAAGCCCTTTTTATATATTTTGATTCTGCATCAAAGCTGAAAATATGTAGTCTCGAAGTCATTTCGCGAAATGGCGTTTTAAGTTTATTTTCCCAAATCAAACGGATGTATCTTCGCCAATAATGTCAGAAGTTAGAATTTCTTTCAACATTATGAAGCCCTTTTTATATATTTTGACTCTGCATCAAAAGCTGAAAATATGTAGTCTCGAAGTCATTTCGAGAAATTGACGTTTCAAGTTTCTGTTTCCAAATTCAAACGGATGTATCTTCGCCAATAATTGTCAGAAGTTTGAATTGCTTGCAACATTATGAAGCCCTTTTTATATATTTTGACTCTGCATCAAAAGCTGAAAATATGTAGTCTCGAAGTCATTTCGCGAAATTGGCGTTTTAAGTTTCTGTTTCCAAATTCAAATGGATATATCTTCGCCAATAATTGTCAGAAGTTAGAATTTCTTTCAACATGATGAAGCCCTTTTTATATATTTTGACTCTGCATCAAAAGCTGAAAATATGTAGTCTCGAAGTCATTTCGAGAAATTGACGTTTTAAGTTTCTGTTTCCAAATTCAAACGGATGTATCTTCGCCAATAATTGTCAGAAGTTAGAATTTCTTTCAACATTGTGAAGCCCATTTTATATATTTTGACTATGCATCAAAAGCTGAAAATATGTAGTCTCGAAGTCATTTCGAGAAATCGACGTTTTAAGTTTCTGTTTCCAAATTCAAACGGATGTATCTTCGCCAATAATTGTCAGAAGTTAGAATTTCTTGCAACATTATGAACCCCTTTTTATATATTTTGATTCTGCTTCAAAAGCTGAAAATATGTAGTCTCGAAGTCATTTCGAGATATTGACGTTTTAAGATTCTGTTTCCAAATTCAAACGGATGTATCTTCGCCAATAATTGTCAGCAGTTAGAATTTCTTTCAACATTATGAAGCCCTTTTTATATATTTTGATTCTGCATCAAAAGCTGAAAATATGTAGTCTCGAAGTCATTTCGCGAAATTGACGTTTTAAGTTTCTGTTTCCAAATTCAAACGGATGTATCTTCGCCAATAATTGTCAGAAGTTAGAATTTCTTTCAACATTATGAAGCCCTTTTTATATATTTTGACTATGCATCAAAAGCTGAAAATATGTTGTCGCGAAGTCATTTCGCGAAATTGACGTTTTAAGTTTCTGTTTCCAAATTCAAACGGATGTATCTTCGCCAATAATTGTCAGAAGTTAGAATTTCTTTCAACATTATGAAGCCCATTTTATATATTTTGACTATGCATCAAAAGCTGAAAATATGTAGTCTCGAAGTCATTTCGAGAAATTGACGTTCTAAGTTTCTGTTTCCAAATTCAAACGGATGTATCTTCGCCAATAATTGTCAGAAGTTAGAATTTCTTTCAACATTATGAAGCCCTTTTTATATATTTTGATTCTGCATCAAAAGCTGAAAATATGTAGTCTCGAAGTCATTTCGAGAAATCGACGTGTTAAGTTTCTGTTTCCAAATTCAAACGGATGTATCTTCGCCAATAATTGTCAGAAGTTAGAATTTCTTTCAACATTATGAAGCCCTTTTTATATATTTTGATTATGCATCAAAAGCTGAAAATATGTAGTCTCGAAGTCATTTCGAGAAATTGACGTTTTAAGTTTCTGTTTCCAAATTCAAACGGATGTATCTTCGCCAATAATTGTCAGAAGTTAGAATTTCTTGCAACATTATGAACCCCTTTTTATATATTTTGATTCTGCATCAAAAGCTGAAAATATGTAGTCTCGAAGTCATTTCGAGATATTGGCGTTTTAAGTTTATTTTCCCAAACTCAAACGGATGTATCTTCGCCAATAATTGTCAGAAGTCAGAATTTCTTTCAACATTATGAAGCCCTTTTTATATATTTTGATTCTGCATCAAAAGCTGAAAATATGTAGTCTCGAAGTCATTTCGAGAAATTGACGTTTTAAGTTTCTGTTTCCAAATTCAAACGGATGTATCTTCGCCAATAATTGTCAGAAGTTAGAATTTCTTTCAACATTATGAACCCCTTTTTATATATTTTGATTCTGCATCAAAAGCTGAAAATATGTAGTCTCGAAGTCATTTCGAGAAATTGACGTTTTAAGTTTCTGTTTCCAAATTCAAACGGATGTATCTTCGTCAATAATTGTCAGAAGTTAGAATTTCTTTCAACATTATGAAGCCCTTTTTATATATTTTGATTCTGCATCAAAAGCTGAAAATATGTAGTCTCGAAGTCATTTTGAAAAATTGACGTTTTAAGTTTCTGTTTCCAAATTCAAACGGATGTATCTTCGCCAATAATTGTCAGAAGTCAGAATTTCTTTCAACATTATGAAGCCCTTTTTATATATTTTGATTCTGCATCAAAAGCTGAAAATATGTAGTCTCGAAGTCATTTCGAGAAATTGACGTTTTAAGTTTCTGTTTCCAAATTCAAACGGATGTCTCTTTGCCAATAATTGTCAGAAGTTAGAATTTCTTGCAACATTATGAAGCCCTTTTTATATATTTTGATTCTGCATCAAAAGCTGAAAATATGTAGTCTCGAAGTCATTTCGAGATATTGGCGTTTTAAGTTTATTTTCCCAAATTCAAACGGATGTATCTTCGCCAATAATTGTCAGAAGTCAGAATTTCTTTCAACATTATGAAGCCCTTTTTATATATTTTGATTCTGCATCAAAAGCTGAAAATATGTAGTCTCGAAGTCATTTCGAGAAATTGACGTTTTAAGTTTCTGTTTCCAAATTCAAACGGATGTATCTTCGCCAATAATTATCAGAAGTTAGAATTTCTTTCAACATTATGAACCCCTTTTTATATATTTTGATTCTGCATCAAAAGCTGAAAATATGTAGTCTCGAAGTCATTTCGAGAAATTGACGTTTTAAGTTTCTGTTTCCAAATTCAAACGGATGTATCTTCGTCAATAATTGTCAGAAGTTAGAATTTCTTTCAACATTATGAAGCCCTTTTTATATATTTTGATTCTGCATCAAAAGCTGAAAATATGTAGTCTCGAAGTCATTTTGAAAAATTGACGTTTTAAGTTTCTGTTTCCAAATTCAAACGGATGTATCTTCGCCAATAATTGTCAGAAGTCAGAATTTCTTTCAACATTATGAAGCCCTTTTTATATATTTTGATTCTGCATCGAAAGCTGAAAATATGTAGTCTTGAAATCATTTCGAGAAATTGACGTTTTAAGTTTCTGTTTCCAAATTCAAACGGATGTATCTTCGCCAATAATTGTCAGAAGTTAGAATTTCTTTCAACATTATGAAGCCCTTTTTTATATATTTTGATTCTGCATCAAAAGCTGAAAATATGTAGTCTTGAATTCATTTCGAGAAATTGACGTTTTAAGTTTCTGTTTCCAAATTCAAACGGATGTATCTTCGCCAATAATTGTCAGAAGTTAGAATTTCTTTCAACATTATGAAGCCCTTTTTATATATTTTGATTCTGCATCAAAAACTGAAAATATGTAGTCGCGAAGTCATTTCGAGAAATTGACGTTTTAAGTTTCTGTTTCCAAACTCAAACGGATGTATCTTCGCCAATAATTGTCAGAAGTTAGAATTTCTTTCAACATTATGAAGCCCTTTTTATATATTTTGACTCTGCATCAAAAGCTGAAAATATGTAGTCTCGAAGTCATTTCGAGAAATTGACGTTTTAAGTTTCTGTTTCCAAATTCAAATGGATGTATCTTCGCCAATAATTGTCAGAAGTTAGAATTTCTTTCAACATTATGAAGCCCTTTTTATATATTTTGATTCTGCATCAAAAACTGAAAATATGTAGTCGCGAAGTCATTTCGAGAAATTGACGTTTTAAGTTTCTGTTTCCAAATTCAAACGGATGTATCTTCGCCAATAATTGTCAGAAGTTAGAATTTCTTTCAACATTATGAAGCCCTTTTTATATATTTTGACTATGCATCAAAAGCTGAAAATATGTAGTCTCGAAGTCATTTCGAGAAATTGACGTTTTAAGTTTCTGTTTCCAAATTCAAATGGATGTATCTTCGCCAATAATTGTCAGAAGTTAGAATTTCTTTCAACATTATGAACCCCTTTTTCTATATATTTTGATTCTGCATCAAAAGCTGAAAATATGTAGTCTCGAAGTCATTTCGCAAAATTGACGTTTTAAGTTTCTGTTTCCAAATTCAAACGGGTGTATCTTCGCCAATAATTGTCAGAAGTTAGAATTTCTTTCAACATTATGAAGCCCTTTTTTATATATTTTGACTATGCATCAAAAGCTGAAAATATGTAGTCTCGAAGTCATTTCGAGAAATTGACGTTTTAAGTTTCTGTTTCCAAATTCAAACGGATGTATCTTCGCCAATAATTGTCAGAAGTTAGAATTTCTTTCAACATTATGAAGCCCTTTTTATATATTTTGACTATGCATCAAAAGCTGAAAATATGTAGTCTCGAAGTCATTTCGAGAAATTGACGTTCTAAGTTTCTGTTTCCAAATTCAAACGGATGTATCTTCGCCAATAATTGTCAGAAGTTAGAATTTCTTTCAACATTATGAAGCCCTTTTTATATATTTTGATTCTGCATCAAAAGCTGAAAATATGTAGTCTCGAAGTCATTTCGAGAAATTGACGTTTTAAGTTTCTGTTTCCAAATTCAAACGGATGTATCTTCGCCAATAATTGTCAGAAGTTAGAATTTCTTTCAACATTATGAAGCCCTTTTTATATATTTTGACTCTGCATCAAAAGCTGAAAATATGTAGTCTCGAAGTCATTTCGAGAAATTGACGTTTTAAGTTTCTGTTTCCAAATTCAAACGGATGTATCTTCGCCAATAATTGTCAGAAGTTAGAATTTCTTTCAACATTATGAAGCCCTTTTTATATATTTTGATTCTGCATCAAAAGCTGAAAATATGTAGTCTCGAAGTCATTTCGAGAAATTGACGTTTTAAGTTTCTGTTTCCAAATTCAAACGGATGTATCTTCGCCAATAATTGTCAGAAGTTAGAATTTCTTTCAACATTATGAAGCCCTTTTTATATATTTTGATTCTGCATCAAAAGCTGAAAATATGTAGTCTCGAAGTCATTTCGAGAAATTGACGTTTTAAGTTTCTGTTTCCAAATTCAAACGGATGTATCTTCGCCAATAATTGTCAGAAGTTAGAATTTCTTTCAACATTATGAAGCCCTTTTTATATATTTTGATTCTGCATCAAAAGCTGAAAATATGTAGTCTCGAAGTCATTTCGCGAAATTGACGTTTTAAGTTTCTGTTTCCAAATTCAAACGGATGTATCTTCGCCAATAATTGTCAGAAGTTAGAATTTCTTTCAACATTATGAAGCCCTTTTTATATATTTTGATTCTGCATCAAAAGCTGAAAATATGTAGTCTCGAAGTCATTTCGAGAAATTGACGTTTTAAGTTTCTGTTTCCAAATTCAAACGGATGTATCTTCGCCAATAATTGTCAGAAGTTAGAATTTCTTTCAACATTATGAAGCCCTTTTTATATATTTTGATTCTGCATCAAAAGCTGAAAATATGTAGTCTCGAAGTCATTTCGAGAAATTGACGTTTTAAGTTTCTGTTTCCAAATTCAAACGGATGTATCTTCGCCAATAATTGTCAGAAGTTAGAATTTCTTTCAACATTATGAAGCCCTTTTTATATATTTTGATTCTGCATCAAAAGCTGAAAATATGTAGTCTCGAAGTCATTTCGAGAAATTGACGTTTTAAGTTTCTGTTTCCAAATTCAAACGGATGTATCTTCGCCAATAATTGTCAGAAGTTAAAATTTCTTTCAACATTATGAAGCCCTTTTTATATACGAGTATTTTGACCCTGCATCAAAAGCTGAAAATATATAGTCTCGAAGTCATTTCGAGAAATTGGCGTTTTAAGTTTATTTTCCCAAATTCAAACGGATGTATCTTCGCCAATAATTGTCAGAAGTTAGAATTTCTTTCACCATTATGAAGCCCTTTTTATATATTTTGATTCTGCATCAAAAGCTGAAAATATGTAGTCTCGAAGTCATTTCGAGAAATTGACGTTTTAAGTTTCTGTTTCCAAATTCAAACGGATGTATCTTCGCCAATAATTGTCAGAAGTTAGAATTTCTTTCAACATTATGAAGCCCTTTTTATATATTTTGACTCTGCATCAAAAGCTGAAAATATGTAGTCTCGAAGTCATTTCGAGAAATTGACGTTTTAAGTTTCTGTTTCCAAATTCAAACGGATGTATCTTCGCCAATAATTGTCAGAAGTTAGAATTTCTTTCAACATTATGAAGCCCTTTTTATATATTTTGATTCTGCATCAAAAGCTGAAAATATGTAGTCTCGAAGTCATTTCGAGAAATTGACGTTTTAAGTTTCTGGTTTCCAAATTCAAACGGATGTATCTTCGCCAATAATTGTCAGAAGTTAGAAAATCTTTCAACATTATGAAGCCCTTTTTATATATTTTTATTCTGCATCAAAAGCTGAAAATATGTAGTCTCGAAGTCATTTCGCGAAATTGACGTTTTAAGTTTCTGTTTCCAAATTCAAACGGATGTATCTTCGCCAATAATTGTCAGAAGTTAGAATTTCTTTCAACATTATGAAGCCCTTTTTATATATTTTGACTCTGCATCAAAAGCTGAAAATATGTAGTCTCGAAGTCATTTCGAGAAATTGACGTTTTAAGTTTCTGTTTCCAAATTCAAACGGATGTATCTTCGCCAATAATTGTCAGAAGTTAGAATTTCTTTCAACATTATGAAGCCCTTTTTATATATTTTGACTCTGCATCAAAAGCTGAAAATATGTAGTCTCGAAGTCATTTCGAGAAATTGACGTTTTAAGTTTCTGTTTCCAAATTCAAACGGATGTATCTTCGCCAATAATTGTCAGAAGTTAGAATTTCTTTCAACATTATGAAGCCCTTTTTATATATTTTGACTCTGCATCAAAAGCTGAAAATATGTAGTCTCGAAGTCATTTCGAGAAATTGACGTTTTAAGTTTCTGTTTCCAAATTCAAACGGATGTATCTTCGCCAATAATTGTCAGAAGTTAGAATTTCTTTCAACATTATGAAGCCCTTTTTATATATTTTGACTCTGCATCAAAAGCTGAAAATATGTAGTCTCGAAGTCATTTCGAGAAATTGAGCGTTTTAAGTTTCTGTTTCCCAAATTCAAACGGATGTATCTTCGCCAATAATTGTCAGAAGTTAGAATTTCTTTCAACATTATGAAGCCCTTTTTATATATTTTGACTCTGCATCAAAAGCTGAAAATATGTAGTCTCGAAGTCATTTCGAGAAATTGACGTTTTAAGTTTCTGTTTCCAAATTCAAACGGATGTATCTTCGCCAATAATTGTCAAAGTTAGAATTTCTTTCAACATTATGAAGCCCTTTTTATATATTTTGACTCTGCATCAAAAGCTGAAAATATGTAGTCTCGAAGTCATTTCGAGAAATTGACGTTTTAAGTTTCTGTTTCCAAATTCAAACGGATGTATCTTCGCCAATAATTGTCAGAAGTTAGAATTTCTTTCAACATTATGAAGCCCTTTTTATATATTTTGATTCTGCATCAAAAGCTGAAAATATGTAGTCTCGAAGTCATTTCGAGAAATTGACGTTTTAAGTTTCTGGTTTCCAAATTCAAACGGATGTATCTTCGCCAATAATTGTCAGAAGTTAGAATTTCTTTCAACATTATGAAGCCCTTTTTATATATTTTGACTCTGCATCAAAAGCTGAAAATATGTAGTCTCGAAGTCATTTCGAGAAATTGACGTTTTAAGTTTCTGTTTCCAAATTCAAACGGATGTATCTTCGCCAATAATTGTCAGAAGTTAGAATTTCTTTCAACATTATGAAGCCCTTTTTATATATTTTGACTCTGCATCAAAAGCTGAAAATATGTAGTCTCGAAGTCATTTCGAGAAATTGACGTTTTAAGTTTCTGTTTCCAAATTCAAACGGATGTATCTTCGCCAATAATTGTCAGAAGTTAGAATTTCTTTCAACATTATGAAGCCCTTTTTATATATTTTGACTCTGCATCAAAAGCTGAAAATATGTAGTCTCGAAGTCATTTCGAGAAATTGACGTTTTAAGTTTCTGTTTCCAAATTCAAACGGATGTATCTTCGCCAATAATTGTCAGAAGTTAGAATTTCTTTCAACATTATGAAGCCCTTTTTATATATTTTGATTCTGCATCAAAAGCTGAAAATATGTAGTCTCGAAGTCATTTCGAGAAATTGACGTTTTAAGTTTCTGTTTCCAAATTCAAACGGATGTATCTTCGCCAATAATTGTCAGAAGTTAGAATTTCTTTCAACATTATGAAGCCCTTTTTATATATTTTGACTCTGCATCAAAAGCTGAAAATATGTAGTCTCGAAGTCATTTCGAGAAATTGACGTTTTAAGTTTCTGTTTCCAAATTCAAACGGATGTATCTTCGCCAATAATTGTCAGAAGTTAGAATTTCTTTCAACATTATGAAGCCCTTTTTATATATTTTGACTCTGCATCAAAAGCTGAAAATATGTAGTCTCGAAGTCATTTCGAGAAATTGACGTTTTAAGTTTCTGTTTCCAAATTCAAACGGATGTATCTTCGCCAATAATTGTCAGAAGTTAGAATTTCTTTCAACATTATGAAGCCCTTTTTATATATTTTGACTCTGCATCAAAAGCTGAAAATATGTAGTCTCGAAGTCATTTCGAGAAATTGACGTTTTAAGTTTCTGTTTCCAAATTCAAACGGATGTATCTTCGCCAATAATTGTCAGAAGTTAGAATTTCTTTCAACATTATGAAGCCCTTTTTATATATTTTGATTCTGCATCAAAAGCTGAAAATATGTAGTCTCGAAGTCATTTCGAGAAATTGACGTTTTAAGTTTCTGTTTCCAAATTCAAACGGATGTATCTTCGCCAATAATTGTCAGAAGTTAGAATTTCTTTCAACATTATGAAGCCCTTTTTATATATTTTGACTCTGCATCAAAAGCTGAAAATATGTAGTCTCGAAGTCATTTCGAGAAATTGACGTTTTAAGTTTCTGTTTCCAAATTCAAACGGATGTATCTTCGCCAATAATTGTCAGAAGTTAGAATTTCTTTTCAACATTATGAAGCCCTTTTTATATATTTTGACTCTGCATCAAAAGCTGAAAATATGTAGTCTCGAAGTCATTTCGAGATATTGGCGTTTAAGTTTCTTTTCCCAAATTCAAACGGATGTATCTTCGCCAATAATTGTCAGAAGTCAGAATTTCTTTCAACATTATGAAGCCCTTTTTATATATTTTGACTCTGCATCCAAAAAGCTGAAAATATGTAGTCACTTGAAGTCATTTCGAGAAATTGACGTTTTAAGTTTCTGTTTCCAAATTCAAACGGATGTATCTTCGCCAATAATTGTCAGAAGTTAGAATTTCTTTCAACATTATGAAGCCCTTTTTATATATTTTGACTCTGCATCAAAAGCTGAAAATATGTAGTCTCGAAGTCATTTCGAGAAATTGACGTTTTAAGTTTCTGTTTCCAAATTCAAACGGATGTATCTTCGCCAATAATTGTCAGAAGTTAGAATTTCTTTCAACATTATGAAGCCCTTTTTATATATTTTGATTCTGCATCAAAAGCTGAAAATATGTAGTCTCGAAGTCATTTCGAGAAATTGACGTTTTAAGTTTCTGTTTCCAAATTCAAACGGATGTATCTTCGCCAATAATTGTCAGAAGTTAGAATTTCTTTCAACATTATGAAGCCCTTTTTATATATTTTGACTCTGCATCAAAAGCTGAAAATATGTAGTCTCGAAGTCATTTCGAGAAATTGACGTTTTAAGTTTCTGTTTCCAAATTCAAACGGATGTATCTTCGCCAATAATTGTCAGAAGTTAGAATTTCTTTCAACATTATGAAGCCCTTTTTATATATTTTGACTCTGCATCAAAAGCTGAAAATATGTAGTCTCGAAGTCATTTCGAGAAATTGACGTTTTAAGTTTCTGTTTCCAAATTCAAACGGATGTATCTTCGCCAATAATTGTCAGAAGTTAGAATTTCTTTCAACATTATGAAGCCCTTTTTATATATTTTGACTCTGCATCAAAAGCTGAAAATATGTAGTCTCGAAGTCATTTCGAGAAATTGACGTTTTAAGTTTCTGTTTCCAAATTCAAACGGATGTATCTTCGCCAATAATTGTCAGAAGTTAGAATTTCTTTCAACATTATGAAGCCCTTTTTATATATTTTGACTCTGCATCAAAAGCTGAAAATATGTAGTCTCGAAGTCATTTCGAGAAATTGACGTTTTAAGTTTCTGTTTCCAAATTCAAACGGATGTATCTTCGCCAATAATTGTCAGAAGTTAGAATTTCTTTCAACATTATGAAGCCCTTTTTATATATTTTGACTCTGCATCAAAAGCTGAAAATATGTAGTCTCGAAGTCATTTCGAGAAATTGACGTTTTAAGTTTCTGTTTCCAAATTCAAACGGATGTATCTTCGCCAATAATTGTCAGAAGTTAGAATTTCTTTCAACATTATGAAGCCCTTTTTATATATTTTGATTCTGCATCAAAAGCTGAAAATATGTAGTCTCGAAGTCATTTCGAGAAATTGACGTTTTAAGTTTCTGTTTCCAAATTCAAACGGATGTATCTTCGCCAATAATTGTCAGAAGTTAGAATTTCTTTCAACATTATGAAGCCCTTTTTTATATATTTTGACTCTGCATCAAAAGCTGAAAATATGTAGTCTCGAAGTCATTTCGAGAAATTGACGTTTTAAGTTTCTGTTTCCAAATTCAAACGGATGTATCTTCGCCAATAATTGTCAGAAGTTAGAATTTCTTTCAACATTATGAAGCCCTTTTTTATATATTTTGACTCTGCATCAAAAGCTGAAAATATGTAGTCTCGAAGTCATTTCGAGAAATTGACGTTTTAAGTTTCTGTTTCCAAATTCAAACGGATGTATCTTCGCCAATAATTGTCAGAAGTTAGAATTTCTTTCAACATTATGAAGCCCTTTTTATATATTTTGACTCTGCATCAAAAAGCTGAAAATATGTAGTCTCGAAGTCATTTCGAGAAATTGACGTTTTAAGTTTCTGTTTCCAAATTCAAACGGATGTATCTTCGCCAATAATTGTCAGAAGTTAGAATTTCTTTCAACATTATGAAGCCCTTTTTATATATTTTGACTCTGCATCAAAAGCTGAAAATATGTAGTCTCGAAGTCATTTCGAGAAATTGACGTTTTAAGTTTCTGTTTCCAAATTCAAACGGATGTATCTTCGCCAATAATTGTCAGAAGTTAGAATTTCTTTCAACATTATGAAGCCCTTTTTATATATTTTGACTCTGCATCAAAAGCTGAAAATATGTAGTCTCGAAGTCATTTCGAGAAATTGACGTTTTAAGTTTCTGTTTCCAAATTCAAACGGATGTATCTTCGCCAATAATTGTCAGAAGTTAGAATTTCTTTCAACATTATGAAGCCCTTTTTATATATTTTGATTCTGCATCAAAAGCTGAAAATATGTAGTCTCGAAGTCATTTCGAGAAATTGACGTTTTAAGTTTCTGTTTCCAAATTCAAACGGATGTATCTTCGCCAATAATTGTCAGAAGTTAGAATTTCTTTCAACATTATGAAGCCCTTTTTATATATTTTGATTCTGCATCAAAAGCTGAAAATATGTAGTCTCGAAGTCATTTCGAGAAATTGACGTTTTAAGTTTCTGTTTCCAAATTCAAACGGATGTATCTTCGCCAATAATTGTCAGAAGTTAGAATTTCTTTCAACATTATGAAGCCCTTTTTATATATTTTGACTCTGCATCAAAAGCTGAAATATGTAGTCTCGAAGTCATTTCGAGAAATTGACGTTTTAAGTTTCTGTTTCCAAATTCAACCGGATGTATCTTCGCCAATAATTGTCAGAAGTTAGAATTTCTTTCAACATTATGAAGCCCTTTTTATATATTTTGATTCTGCATCAAAAGCTGAAAATATGTAGTCTCGAAGTCATTTCGAGAAATTGACGTTTTAAGTTTCTGTTTCCAAATTCAAATGGATGTATCTTCGCCAATAATTGTCAGAAGTTAGAATTTCTTTCAACATTATGAAGCCCTTTTTATATATTTTGATTCTGCATCAAAAGCTGAAAATATGTAGTCTTGAAATCATTTCGAGAAATTGACGTTTTAAGTTTCTGTTTCCAAATTCAAATGGATGTATCTTCGCCAATAATTGTCAGAAGTTAGAATTTCTTTCAACATTATGAAGCCCTTTTTATATATTTTGACTCTGCATCAAAAGCTGAAAATATGTAGTCTCGAAGTCATTTCGAGAAATTGACGTTTTAAGTTTCTGTTTCCAAATTCAAACGGATGTATCTTCGCCAATAATTGTCAGAAGTTAGAATTTCTTTCAACATTATGAAGCCCTTTTTATATATTTTGACTCTGCATCAAAAGCTGAAAATATGTAGTCTCGAAGTCATTTCGAGAAATTGACGTTTTAAGTTTCTGTTTCCAAATTCAAACGGATGTATCTTCGCCAATAATTGTCAGAAGTTAGAATTTCTTTCAACATTATGAAGCCCTTTTTATATATTTTGACTCTGCATCAAAAGCTGAAAATATGTAGTCTCGAAGTCATTTCGAGAAATTGACGTTTTAAGTTTCTGTTTCCAAATTCAAACGGATGTATCTTCGCCAATAATTGTCAGAAGTTAGAATTTCTTTCAACATTATGAACCCCTTTATATATTTTGATTCTGCATCAAAAGCTGAAAATATGTAGTCTCGAAGTCATTTCGAGAAATTGACGTTTTAAGTTTCTGTTTCCAAATTCAAACGGATGTATCTTCGCCAATAATTGTCAGAAGTTAGAATTTCTTTCAACATTATGAAGCCCTTCCATATAGTTTGACTCTGCATCAAAAGCTGAAAATATGAAGTCTCGAAGGCATTTCGAGAAATTGACATTTTAAGTTTCTGTTTCCAAATTCAAACGGATGTATCTTCGCCAATAATTGTCAGAAGTTAGAATTTCTTTCAACATTATGAAGCCCCCTTTCTTAAATATTTTGATTCTGCATCAAAAGCTGAAAATATGTAGTCTCGAAGTCATTTCGAGATATTGACGTTTTAAGTTTCTTTTCCAAATTCAAACGGATGTATCTTCGCCAATAATTGTCAGAAGTTCAGAATTTCTTTCAACATTATGAAGCCCTTTTTATATATTTTGACTCTGCATCAAAAGCTGAAAATATGTAGTCTCGAAGTCATTTCGAGAAATTGACGTTTTAAGTTTCTGTTTCCAAATTCAAACGGATGTATCTTCGCCAATAATTGTCAGAAGTTAGAATTTCTATCAACATTATGAAGCCCTTTTTATATATTTTGACTCTGCATCAAAAGCTGAAAATATGTAGTCTCGAAGTCATTTCGAGAAATTGACGTTTTAAGTTTCTGTTTCCAAATTCAAAGGGATGTATCTTCGCATAATACTTGTCAGAAGTTGGAATTTCTTTCAACATTATGAAGCCCTTTTTATATATTTTGATTCTGCATCAAATGCTGAAAATATGTAGTCTCGAAGTCATTTCGAAAAGTGACGTTTAAAGTTTCAGTTTCCAAATTCAAACGGATTTATCTTCGCCAATAATTGTCAGAAGTTAGAATTTCTTTCAACATTATGAAGCCCTTTTTATATATTTTGACTATGCATCAAAAGCTGAAAATATGTAGTCGCGAAGTCATTTCCAGAAATTGACGTTTTAAGTTTCGGTTTCCAAATTCAAACGAATGTATCTTCGCCAATAATTGTCAGAAGTTAGAATTTCTTTCAACATTATGAAGCCCTTTTTATATATTTTGATTCTGCATCAAAAGCTGAAATATGTAGTCTCGAAGTCATTTCAAGAAATTGACGTTTTAAGTTTCTGTTTCCAAATTCAAACGGATGTATCTTCGCCAATAATTGTCAGAAGTTAGAATTTCTTTCAACATTATGAAGCCCTTTTTATATATTTTGACTCTGCATCAAAAGCTGAAAATATGTAGTCTCGAAGTCATTTCGAGAAATTGACGTTTTAAGTTCTGTTTCCAAATTCAAACGGATGTATCTTCGCCAATAATTGTCAGAAGTTAGAATTTCTTTCAACATTATGAAGCCCTTTTTATATATTTTGATTCTGCATCAAAAGCTGAAAATATGTAGTCTCCGAGTCATTTCGAGAAATTGACGTTTTAAGTTTCTGTTTCCAAATTCAAACGGATGTATCTTCGCCAATAATTGTCAGAAGTTAGAATTTCTTTCAACATTATGAAGCCCTTTTTGCTCTATTTTGACTCTGCATCAAAAGCTGAAAATATGTAGTCTCGAGAGAGATGTTTCGAGAAATTGACATTTTAAGTTTCTGTTTCCAAATTCAAACGGATGTATCTTCGCCAATAATTGTCAGAAGTTAGAATTTCTTTCAACATTATGAAGCCCTTTTTATATATTTTGATTCTGCATCAAAAAGCTGAAAATATGTAGTCTCGAAGTCAATTCGAGAAATTGACGTTTTAAGTTTCTGTTCCCAAATTCAAACGGATGTATCTTCGCCAATAATTGTCAGAAGTTAGTATTTCTTTCAACATTATGAAGCCCTTTTATATATTTTGATTCCGCATCAAAAAAGCTGAGAAAATATGTAGTCTCGAAAGTCAATTTGAAATTGACGTTTTAAGTTTTCTGTTTCCAAATTCAAACGGATGTATCTTCGCCAATAATTGTCAAGAAGTTAGAATTTCTTTCAACATTATGAAGACCTTTTATATATTTTGACCCTGCATCCAAAGCTGAAAATATGTAGTCTCGAAGTCATTTCGAGAAATTGACGTTTCAAGTTTCTGTTTCCAAATTCAAACGGATGTATCTTCGCCAATAATTGTCAGAAGTTAGAATTTCTTTCAACGTTATGAAGCCCTTTTTATATATTTTGATTCTGCATCAAAAGCTGAAAATATGTAGTCTCGAAGTCATTTCGAGAAATTGACGTTTTAAGTTTCTGTTTCCAAATTCAAACGGATGTATCTTCGCCAATAATTGTCAGAAGTTAGAATTTCTTTCAA
>NW_025062657.1:0-32323 GCF_018153295.1 Drosophila grimshawi | reverse complement strand
CTAACTTCTGACAATTATTGGCGAAGATACATCCGTTTGAATTTGGAAACAGAAACTTAAAACGTCAATTTATCGAAATGACTTCGAGACTACATATTTTCAGCTTTTGATGCAGAATCAAAATATATAAAAAGGGCTTCATAATGTTGAAAGAAATTCTAACTTCTGACAATTATTGGCGAAGATACATCCGTTTGAATTTGGAAACAGAAACTTAAAACGTCGATTTCTCGAAATGACTTCGAGACAACATATTTTCAGCTTTTGATGCACAGTCAAAATATATAAAAAGGGCTTCATAATGTTGAAAGAAATTCTAACTTCTGACAATTATTGACGAAGATACATCCGTCTGAATTTGGAAACAGAAACTTAAAACGTCAATTTCTCGAAATGACTTCGAGACTACATATTTTCAGCTTTTGATGCAGAGTCAAAATATATAAAAAGGGCTTCATAATGTTGAAAGAAATTCTAACTTCTGACAATTATTGGCGAAGATACATCCGTTTGAATTTGGAAACCGAAACTTAAAACGTCAATTTCTCGAAATGACTTCGCGACTACATATTTTCAGCTTTTGATGCAGAGTCAAAATATATAAAAAGGGCTTCATAATGTTGAAAGAAATTCTAACTGCTGACCATTATTGGCGAAGATACATTCGTTTGAATTTTGAAACCGAAACCTAAAACGTCAATTTTGCGAAATGACTTCGAGACTACATATTTTCAGCTTTTGATGCAGAATCAAAATATATAAAGAGGGCTTCATAATGTTGAAAGAAATTCTAACTTCTGACAATTATTGGCGAAGATACATCCGTTTGAATTTGGAAACAGAAACTTAAAACGTCAATTTCTCGAAATGACTTCGAGACTACATATTTTCAGCTTTTGATGCAGAGTCAAAATATATAAAAAGGGCTTCATAATGTTGAAAGAAATTCTAACTTCTGACAATTATTGGCGAAGATACATCCGTTTGAATTTGGAAACAGAAACTTAAAACGTCAATTTCTCGAAATGACTTCGAGACTCCATATTTTCAGCTTTTGATGCAGAGTCAAAATATATAAAAAGGGCTTCATAATGTTGAAAGAAATTCTGACTTCTGACAATTATTGGCGAATATACATCCGTTTGAATTTGGAAACAGAAACTTATAACGTCAATTTCTCGAAATGACTTCGAGACTACATATTTTCAGCTTTTGATGCAGGGTCAAAATATATAAAAAGGGCTTCATAATGTTGAAAGAAATTCTAACTTCTGACAATTATTAGCGAAGATACATCCGTTTGAATTTGGAAACAGAAACTTAAAACGTCAATTTCTCGAAATGACTTCGAGACTACATATTTTCAGCTTTTGATGCAGGGTCAAAATATATAAAAAGGGCTTCATAATGTTGAAAGAAATTCTAACTTCTGACAATTATTGGCGAAGATACATCCATTTTAATTTGGAAACAGAAACTTAAAACGTCAATTTCTCGAAATGACTTCGAGACTACATATTTTCAGCTTTTGATGCAGAGTCAAAATATATAAAAAGGGCTTCATAATGTTGAAAGAAATTCTAACTTCTGACAATTATTGGCGAAGATACATCCGGTTGAATTTGGAAACAGAAACTTAAAACGTCAATTTCTCGAAATGACTTCGAGACTACATATTTTCAGCTTTTGAAGCAGAGTCAAAATATATAAAAAGGGCTTCATAATGTTGAAAGAAATTCTAACTTCTGACAATTATTGGCGAAGATACATCCGTTTGAATTTGGAAACAGAAACTTAAAACGTCGATTTCTCGAAATGACTTCGAGACTACATATTTTCAGCTTTTGATGCACAGTCAAAATACATAAAAAGGGCTTCGTAATGTTGAAAGAAATTCTAACTTCTGACAATTATTGGCGAAGATACATCCGTTTGAATTTGGAAACAGAAACTTAACACGTCAATTTCTCGAAATGACTTCGAGACTACATATTTTCAGCTTTTGATGCAGAGTCAAAATATATAAAAAGGGCTTCATAATGTTGAAAGAAATTCTAACTTCTGACAATTATTGGCGAAGATACATCCGTTTGAATTTGGAAACAGAAACTTAAAACGTCAATTTCTCGAAATGACTTCGAGACTACATATTTTCAGCTTTTGATGCAGAATCAAAATATATAAAAAGGGCTTCATAATGTTGAAAGAAATTCTAACTTCTGACAATTATTGGCGAATATACATCCGCTTGAATTTGGAAACAGAAACTTAAAACGTCAATTTCTCGAAATGACTTCGAGACTACATATTTTCAGCTTTTGATGCAGGGTCAAAATATATAAAAAGGGCTTCATAATGTTGAAAGAAATTCTAACTTCTGACAATTATTAGCGAAGATACATCCGTTTGAATTTGGAAACAGAAACTTAAAACGTCAATTTCTCGAAATGACTTCGAGACTACATATTTTCAGCTTTTGATGCATAGTCAAAATATATAAAAAGGGCTTCATAATGTTGAAAGAAATTCTAACTTCTGACAATTATTGGCGAAGATACATCCATTTTAATTTGGAAACAGAAACTTAAAACGTCAATTTCTCGAAATGACTTCGAGACTACATATTTTCAGCTTTTGATGCAGAGTCAAAATATATAAAAAGGGCTTCATAATGTTGAAAGAAATTCTAACTTCTGACAATTATTGGCGAAGATACATCCGGTTGAATTTGGAAACAGAAACTTAAAACGTCAATTTCTCGAAATGACTTTGAGACTACATATTTTCAGCTTTTGATGCAGAGTCAAAATATATAAAAAGGGCTTCATAATGTTGAAAGAAATTCTGACTTCTGACAATTATTGGCGAAGATACATCCGTTTGAATTTGGAAACAGAAACTTAAAACGTCGATTTCTCGAAATGACTTCGAGACTACATATTTTCAGCTTTTGATGCACAGTCAAAATATATAAAAAGGGCTTCATAATGTTGAAAGAAATTCTAACTTCTGACAATTATTGGCGAAGATACATCCGTTTGAATTTGGAAACAGAAACTTAACACGTCAATTTCTCGAAATGACTTCGAGACTACATATTTTCAGCTTTTGATGCAGAGTCAAAATATATAAAAAGGGCTTCATAATGTTGAAAGAAATTCTAACTTCTGACAATTATTGGCGAAGATACATCCGTTTGAATTTGGAAACCGAAACTTAAAACGTCAATTTCTCGAAATGACTTCGCGACTGCATATTTTCAGCTTTTGATGCATAGTCAAAATATATAAAAAGGGCTTCATAATGTTGAAAGAAATTCTAACTTCTGACAATTATTGGCGAATATACATCCGTTTGAATTTGGAAACAGAAACTTAAAACGTCAATTTCTCGAAATGACTTCGAGACTACATATTTTCAGCTTTTGATGCAGAGTCAAAATATATAAAAAGGGCTTCATAATGTTGAAAGAAATTCTAACTTCTGACAATTATTAGCGAAGATACATCCGTTTGAATTTGGAAACAGAAACTTAAAACGTCAATTTCTCGAAATGACTTCGAGACTACATATTTTCAGCTTTTGATGCAGAGTCAAAATATATAAAAAGGGCTTCATAATGTTGAAAGAAATTCTAACTTCTGACAATTATTGGCGAAGATACATCCATTTTAATTTGGAAACAGAAACTTAAAACGTCAATTTCTCGAAATGACTTCGAGACTACATATTTTCAGCTTTTGATGCAGAGTCAAAATATATAAAAAGGGCTTCATAATGTTGAAAGAAATTCTAACTTCTGACAATTATTGGCGAAGATACATCCGGTTGAATTTGGAAACAGAAACTTAAAACGTCAATTTCTCGAAATGACTTTGAGACTACATATTTTCAGCTTTTGATGCAGAGTCAAAATATATAAAAAGGGCTTCATAATGTTGAAAGAAATTCTGACTTCTGACAATTATTGGCGAAGATACATCCGTTTGAATTTGGAAACAGAAACTTAAAACGTCGATTTCTCGAAATGACTTCGAGACTACATATTTTCAGCTTTTGATGCACAGTCAAAATACATAAAAAGGGCTTCATAATGTTGAAAGAAATTCTAACTTCTGACAATTATTGGCGAAGATACATCCGTTTGAATTTGGAAACAGAAACTTAAAACGTCAATTTCTCGAAATGACTTCGAGACGAAATATTTTCAGCTTTTGATGCAGAGTCAAAATATATAAAAAGGGCTTCATAATGTTGAAAGAAATTCTAACTTCTGACAATTATTGGCGAAGATACATCCGTTTGAATTTGGGAAAATAAAATTAAAACGCCAGATCTCGAAATGACTTCGAGACTACATCTTTTCAGCTTTTGATGCACAGTCAAAATATATAAAAAGGGCTTCATAATGTTGAAAGAAATTCTAACTTCTGACAATTATTGGCGAAGATACATCCGTTTGAATTTGGAAACAGAAACTTAAAACGTCGATTTCTCGAAATGACTTCGAGACTACATATTTTCAGCTTTTGATGCACAGTCAAAATATATAAAAAGGGGGTTCATAATGTTGAAAGAAATTCTAACTTCTGACAATTATTGGCGAAGATACATCCGTTTGAATTTGGAAACAGAAACTTAAAACGTCAATTTCTCGAAATGACTTCGCGACTACATATTTTCAGCTTTTGATGCAGAGTCAAAATATATAAAAAGGGCTTCATAATGTTGAAAGAAATTCTAACTTCTGACAATTATTGGCGAAGATACATCCGTTTGAATTTGGAAACAGAAACTTAAAACGTCAATTTCTCGAAATGACTTCGAGACTACATATTTTCAGCTTTTGATGCAGAGTCAAAATATATAAAAAGAGCTTCATAATGTTGAAAGAAATTCTAACTTCTGACAATTATTGGCGAAGATACATCCGTTTGAATTTGGAAACCGAAACTTAAAACGTCAATTTCGCGAAATGACTTCGAGACTACATATTTTCAGCTTTTGAAGCAGAGTCAAAATATATAAAAAGGGCTTCATAATGTTGAAAGAAATTCTAACTTCTGACAATTATTGGCGAAGATACATCCGTTTGAATTTGGAAACAGAAACTTAAAACGTCAATTTCTCGAAATGACTTTGACAGAGTCAAAATATATAAAAAGAGCTTCATAATGTTGAAAGAAATTCTAACTTCTGACAATTATTGGCGAAGATACATCCGTTTGAATTTGGAAACCGAAACTTAAAACGTCAATTTCGCGAAATGACTTCGCGACTATATATTTTCAGCTTTTGATGCAGAGTCAAAATATATAAAAAGGGCTTCATAATGTTGAAAGAAATTCTGACTTCTGACAATTATTGGCGAAGATACATCCGTTTGAATTTGGAAACAGAAACTTAAAACGTCAATTTCTCGAAATGACTTCGAGACTACATATTTTCAGCTTTGATGCAGAGTCAAAATACATAAAAAGGGCTTCATAATGTTGAAAGAAATTCTAACTCTGACAATTATTGGCGAAGATACATCCATTTGAATTTGGAAACAGAAACTTAAAACGTCAAATTTCTCGAAATGACTTCGAGACTACATATTTTCAGCTTTTGATGCAGAGTCAAAATATATAAAAAGGGCTTCATAATGTTGAAAGAAATTCTGACTTCTGACAATTATTGGCGAAGATACATCCGTTTGAATTTGGGAAAATAAAATTAAAACGCCAGATCTCGAAATGACTTCGAGACTACATCTTTTCAGCTTTTGATGCACAGTCAAAATATATAAAAAGGGCTTCATAATGTTGAAAGAAATTCTAACTTCTGACAATTATTGGCGAAGATACATCCGTTTGAATTTGGAAACAGAAACTTAAAACGTCGATTTCTCCAAATGACTTCGAGACTACATATTTTCAGCTTTTGATGCACAGTCAAAATATATAAAAAGGGCTTCATAATGTTGAAAGAAATTCTAACTTCTGACAATTATTGGCGAAGATACATCCGTTTGAATTTGGAAACAGAAACTTAAAACGTCAATTTCGCGAAATGACTTCGAGACTACATATTTTCAGCTTTTGATGCAGAATCAAAATATATAAAAAGGGCTTCATAATGTTGAAAGAAATTCTAACTTCTGACAATTATTGGCGAAGATACATCCGTTTGAATTTGGAAACAGAAACTTAAAACGTCAATTTCTCGAAATGACTTCGAGACTACATATTTTCAGCTTTTGATGCAGAATCAAAATATATAAAAAGGGCTTCATAATGTTGAAAGAAATTCTGACTTCTGACAATTATTGGCGAAAATACATCCGTTTGAATTTGGAAACCGAAACTTAAAACGTCAATTTCTCGAAATGACTTCGCGACTACATATTTTCAGCTTTTGATGCAGAGTCAAAATCTATAAAAAGGGCTTCATAATGTTGAAAGAAATTCTAACTTCTGACAATTATTGGCGAAGATACATCCGTTTGAATTTGGAAACAGAAACTTAAAACGTCAATTTCTCGAAATGACTTCGAGACTACATATTTTCAGCTTTTGATGTAGAGTCAAAATATATAAAAAGGGCTTCATAATGTTGAAAGAAATTCTAACTTCTGACAATTATTGGCGAAGATACATCCGTTTGAATTTGGGAAAATAAACTTAAAACGCCAGTATCTCGAAATGACTTCGAGACTACATATTTTCAGCTTTTGATGCAGAATCAAAATATATAAAAAGGGGTTCATAATGTTGCAAGAAATTCTAACTTCTGACAATTATTGGCGAAGATACATCCGTTTGAATTTGGAAACAGAAACTTAAAACGTCAATTTCTCGAAATGACTTCGAGACTACATATTTTCAGCTTTTGAAGCAGAGTCAAAATATATAAGAAGGGCTTCATAATGTTGAAAGAAATTCTAACTTCTGACAATTATTGGCGAAGATACATCCGTTTGAATTTGGAAACCGAAACTTAAAACGCCAATATCTCGAAATGACTTCGAGACTACATATTTTCAGCTTTTGATGCAGAATCAAAATATATAAAAAGGGCTTCATAATGTTGAAAGAAATTCTAACTTCTGACAATTATTGGCGAAGATACATCCGGTTGAATTTGGAAACAGAAACTTAAAACGTCAATTTCTCGAAATGACCTCGAGACAACATATTTTCAGCTTTTGATGCACAGTCAAAATATATAAAAAGGGCTTCATAATGTTGAAAGAAATTCTAACTTCTGACAATTATTGGCGAAGATACATTCGTTTGAATTTGGAAACCGAAACTTAAAACGCCAATTTTGCGAAATGACTTCGAGACTACATATTTTCAGCTTTTGATGCAGAATCAAAATATATAAAAAGGGCTTCATAATGTTGAAAGAAATTCTAACTTCTGACAATTATTGGCGAAGATACATCCGTTTGAATTTGGAAACAGAAACTTAAATCGTCAATTTCTCGAAATGACTTCGAGACTACATATTTTCAGCTTTTGATGCAGAGTCAAAATATATAAAAAGGGCTTCATAATGTTGAAAGAAATTCTAACTTCTGACAATTATTGGCGAAGATACATCCGTTTGAATTTGGAAACAGAAACTTAAAACGTCAATTTCTCGAAATGACTTCGAGACTCCATATTTTCAGCTTTTGATACAGAGTCAAAATATATAAAAAGGGCTTCATAATGTTGAAAGAAATTCTAACTTCTGACAATTATTGGCGAAGATACATCCGTTTGAATTTGGAAACAGAAACTTAAAACGTCAATTTCTCGAAATGACTTCGAGACTACATATTTTCAGCTTTTGATGCAGAGTCAAAATATATAAAAAGGGCTTCATAATGTTGAAAGAAATTCTAACTTCTGACAATTATTGGCGAAGATACATCCGTTTGAATTTGGAAACAGAAACTTAAATCGTCAATTTCTCGAAATGACTTCGAGACTACATATTTTCAGCTTTTGATGCAGAGTCAAAATATATAAAAAGGGCTTCATAATGTTGAAAGAAATTCTAACTTCTGACAATTATTGGCGAAGATACATCCGTTTGAATTTGGAAACAGAAATTTAAAACGTCAATTTCTCGAAATGACTTCGAGACTACATAGTTTCAGCTTTTGATGCAGAATCAAAATATATAAAAAGGGCTTCATAATGTTGAAAGAAATTCTAACTTCTGACAATTATTGGCGAAGATACATCCGTTTGAATTTGGAAACAGAAACTTAAAACGTCAATTTCTCGAAATGACTTTGAGACTTCATATTTTCAGCTTTTGATGCAGGGTCAAAATATATAAAAAGAGCTTCATAATGTTGAAAGAAATTCTAACTTCTGACAATTATTGGCGAAGATACATCCGTTTGAATTTGGAAACCGAAACTTAAAACGTAATTTTGCGAAATGACTTCGAGACTACATATTTTCAGCTTTTGAAGCAGAGTCAAAATATATAAAAAGGGGTTCATAATGTTGAAAGAAATTCTAACTTCTGACAATTATTGGCGAAGATACATCCGTTTGAATTTGGAAACAGAAACTTAAAACGTCGATTTCTCGAAATGACTTCGAGACTACATATTTTCAGCTTTTTGATGCACAGTCAAATACATACATCCGTTTGAATTTGGAAACAGAAACTTAAAACGTCAATTTCTCGAAATGACTTCGAGACTACATATTTTCAGCTTTTGAAGCAGAGTCAAAATATATAAAAAGGGCTTCATAATGTTGAAAGAAATTCTAACTTCTGACAATTATTGGCGAAGATACATCCGTTTGAATTTGGAAACAGAAACTTAAAACGTCAATTTCTCGAAATGACTTCGAGACTACATATTTTCAGCTTTTGATGCAGAATCAAAATATATAAAAAGGGCTTCATAATGTTGAAAGAAATTCTAACTTCTGACAATTATTGGCGAAGATACATCCGTTTGAATTTGGAAACAGAAACTTAAAACGTCGATTTCTCGAAATGACCTCGAGACAACATATTTTCAGCTTTTGATGCACAGTCAAAATATATAAAAAGGGCTTCATAATGTTGAAAGAAATTCTAACTTCTGACAATTATTGGCGAAGATACATTCGTTTGAATTTGGAAACCGAAACTTAAAACGCCAATTTTGCGAAATGACTTCGAGACTACATATTTTCAGCTTTTGATGCAGAATCAAAATATATAAAAAGGGCTTCATAATGTTGAAAGAAATTCTAACTTCTGACAATTATTGGCGAAGATACATCCATTTGAATTTGGAAACAGAAACTTAAAACGTCAATTTCTCGAAATGACTTCGAGACTACATATTTTCAGCTTTTGATGCAGAGTCAAAATATATAAAAAGGGCTTCATAATGTTGAAAGAAATTCTAACTTCTGACAATTATTGGCGAAGATACATCCGTTTGAATTTGGAAACAGAAACTTAAAACGTCAATTTCTCGAAATGACTTCGAGACTCCATATTTTCAGCTTTTGATGCAGAATCAAAATATATAAAAAGGGCTTCATAATGTTGAAAGAAATTCTAACTTCTGACAATTATTGGCGAAGATACATCCGTTTGAATTTGGAAACAGAAACTTAAAACGTCAATTTCTCGAAATGACTTCGAGACTACATATTTTCAGCTTTTGATGCAGAGTCAAAATATATAAAAAGGGCTTCATAATGTTGAAAGAAATTCTAACTTCTGACAATTATTGGCGAAGATACATCCGTTTGAATTTGGAAACAGAAACTTAAATCGTCAATTTCTCGAAATGACTTCGAGACGACATATTTTCAGCTTTTGATGCAGAGTCAAAATATATAAAAAGGGCTTCATAATGTTGAAAGAAATTCTAACTTCTGACAATTATTGGCGAAGGGGTTCATAATGTTGAAAGAAATTCTGACTTCTGACAATTATTGGCGAAGATACATCCGTTTGAATTTGGGAAAATAAACTTAAAACGCCAGATCTCGAAATGACTTCGAGACTACATATTTTCAGCTTTTGATGCACAGTCAAAATATATAAAAAGGGCTTCATAATGTTGAAAGAAATTCTAACTTCTGACAATTATTAGCGAAGATACATCCGTTTGAATTTGGAAACAGAAACTTAAAACGTCAATTTCTCAAAGTGACTTCGCGACTACATATTTTCAGCTTTTGATGCATAGTCAAAATATATAAAAAGGGCTTCATAATGTTGAAAGAAATTCTAACTTCTGACAATTATTGGCGAAGATACATCCGTTTGAATTTGGAAACAGAAACTTAAAACGTCAATTTCTCGAAATGACTTCGCGACTACATATTTTCAGCTTTTGATGCATAGTCAAAATATATAAAAAGGGCTTCATAATGTTGAAAGAAATTCTAACTTCTGACAATTATTGGCGAAGATACATCCGTTTGAATTTGGAAACAGAAACTTAAAACGTCAATTTCTCGAAATGACTTCGCGACTACATATTTTCAGCTTTTGATGCAGAGTCAAAATATATAAAAAGGGCTTCATAATGTTGAAAGAAATTCTGACTTCTGACAATTATTGGCGAAGATACATCCGTTTTGAATTTGGGAAAATAAACTTAAAACGCCAGTATCTCGAAATGACTTCGAGACTACATATTTTCAGCTTTTGATGCAGAATCAAAATATATAAAAAGGGGTTCATAATGTTGCAAGAAATTCTAACTTCTGACAATTATTGGCGAAGATACATCCGTTTGAATTTGGAAACAGAAACTTAAAACGTCAATTTCTCGAAATGACTTCGAGAGTACATATTTTCAGCTTTTGAAGCAGAGTCAAAATATATAAAAAGGGCTTCATAATGTTGAAAGAAATTCTAACTTCTGACAATTATTGACGAAGATACATCCGTTTGAATTTGGAAACAGAAACTTAAAACGTCGATTTTCTCGAAATGACTTCGAGACTACATATTTTCAGCTTTTGATGCACAGTCAAAATATATAAAAAGGGCTTCATAATGTTGAAAGAAATTCTAACTTCTGACAATTATTGGCGAAGATACATCCGTTTGAATTTGGAAACAGAAACTTAAAACGTAAATTTCGCGAAATGACTTTGAGACTACATATTTTCAGCTTTTGATGCAGAATCAAAATATATAAAAAGGGCTTCATAATGTTGAAAGAAATTCTAACTTCTGACAATTATTGGCGAAGATACATCCGTTTGAATTTGGAAACAGAAACTTAAAACGTCAATTTCTCGAAATTACTTCGAGACTACATATTTTCAGCATTTGATGCAGAGTCAAAATATATAAAAAGGGCTTCATAATGTTGAAAGACATTCTAACTTCTGACAATTATTGGCGACGATACATCCGTTTGAGTTTGAAACAAAAACATAAAACGTCAATTTCTCGAAATGACTTCGAGACTACATATTTTCAGCTTTTGATGCAGAATCAAAATATATAAAAAGGGCTTCATAATGTTGAAAGAAATTCTAACTTCTGACAATTATTGGCGAAGATACATCCGTTTGAATTTGGAAACAGAAACTTAAAACGTCAATTTCTGTAAAAGACTTTGAGACTACATATTTTCCGCTTTTGATGCAGAGTCAAAACATCTAAAAAGGGCTTCATAAAGTCTAAAGAACTTCTAACTTCTGACAATTATTGGCGATGATACATCAGTTTGAATTTGAAACTGAGACTCAAAACGTCAATTTCTCGAGATGACTTCGAGACTACATATTTTCAGCTTTTGATGCAGAATCAAAATATATAAAAGGGCGTTGAAAGAAATTCTAACTGCTAACAATTATTGGCGAAGATACATCCGTTTGAATTTGGAAACAGAAACTTAAAACGTCAATTTCTCGAAATGACTTCGAGACTACATATTTTCAGCTTTTGATGCACAGTCAAAATATATAAAAAGGGCTTCATTATGTTGAAAGAAATTCTAACTTCTGACAATTATTGGCGAAGATACATCCGTTTGAGTTTGGAAACAGAAACTTAAAACGTCAATTTCTCGAAATGATTTCGCGTCTACATATTTTCAGCTTTTGATGCAGAGTCAAAATATATAAAAAGCGCTTCATAATGTTGAAAGAAATTCTGACTTCTGACAATTATTGGCGAAGATACAACCGTTTGAATTTGGAAACAGAAACTTAAAACGTCAATTTGTCGAAATGACTTCGAGACTACATATTTTCAGCTTTTGATGCAGAATCAAAATATATAAAAAGGGCTTCATAATGTTGAAAGAAATTCTGACTTCTGACAATTATTGGCGAAGATACATCCGTTTGAATTTGGAAACAGAAACTTAAAACGTCAATTTCTCGAAATGACTTCGAGACTACATATTTTCAGCTTTTGATGCAGAATCAAAATATATAAAAGGGCTTCATAATGTTGAAAGAAATTCTAACTTCTGACAATTATTGGCGAAGATACATCCGTTTGAATTTGGAAACAGAAACTTAAAACGTCGATTTCTCGAAATGACTTCGAGACTACATATTTTCAGCTTTTGATGCACAGTCAAAATATATAAAAAGGGCTTCATAATGTTGAAAGAAATTCTAACTTCTGACAATTATTGGCGAAGACACATCCTTTTGAATTTCGTTAATTTCGCGAAATGACTTCGAGACTACATATTTTCAGCTTTTGATGCAGAATCAAAATATATAAAAAGGGCTTCATAATGTTGAAAGAAATTCTGACTTCTGACAATTATTGGCGAAGATACATCCGTTTGAATTTGGAAACAGAAACTTAAAACGTCAATTTCTCGAAATGACTTCGAGACTACATATTTTCAGCTTTTGATGCAGAATCAAAATATATAAAAAGGGCTTCATATTGTTGAAAGAAATTCTAACTTCTGACAATTATTGGCGAAGATACATCCGTTTGAATTTGGAAACAGAAACTTAGAACGTCGATTTCTCGAAATGACTTCAAGACTACATATTTTCAGCTTTTGATGCAGAATCAAAATATATAAAAAGGGCTTCATAATGTTGAAAGAAATTCTAACTGCTGACAATTATTGGCGAAGATACATCCGTTTGAATTTGGAAACCGAAACTTAAAACGTCAATTTCTCGAAATGACTTCGCGACTACATATTTTCAGCTTTTGATGCAGAGTCAAAATATATAAAAAGGGCTTCATAATGTTGAAAGAAATTCTGACTTCTGACAATTATTGGCGAAGATACATCCGTTTGAATTTGGAAACAGGAACTTAAAACGTCAATTTCTCGAAATGACTTCGAGACTACATATTTTCAGCTTTTGATGCAGAATCAAAATATATAAAAAGGGCTTCATAATGTTGAAAGAAATTCTAACTTCTGACAATTATTGGCGAAGATACATCCGTTTGAATTTGGAAACAGAAACTTAAAACGTCAATTTCTCGAAATGACTTCGAGACTACATATTTTCAGCTTTTGATGCAGGGTCAAAATATATAAAAAGGGCTTCATAATGTTGAAAGAAATTCTAACTTCTGACAATTATTGGCGAAGATACATCCGTTTGAATTTGGAAACAGAAACTTAAAACGTCAATTTCTCGAAATGACTTCGAGACTACATATTTTAAGCTTTTGATGCAGAATCAAAATATATAAAAAGGGCTTCATAATGTTGAAAGAAATTCTAACTTCTGACAATTATTGGCGAAGATACATCCGTTTGAATTTGGAAACAGAAACTTAAAACGTCGATTTCTCGAAATGACTTCAAGACTACATATTTTCAGCTTTTGATGCAGAATCAAAATATATAAAAAGGGCTTCATAATGTTGAAAGAAATTCTAACTGCTGACAATTATTGGCGAAGATACATCCGTTTGAATTTGGAAACCGAAACTTAAAACGTCAATTTCTCGAAATGACTTCGCGACTACATATTTTCAGCTTTTGATGCAGGGTCAAAATATATAAAAAGGGCTTCATAATGTTGAAAGAAATTCTAACTTCTGACAATTATTGGCGAAGATACATCCGTTTGAATTTGGAAACAGAAACTTAAAACGTCAATTTCTCGAAATGACTTCGAGACTACATATTTTCAGCTTTTGATGCAGAATCAAAATATATAAAAAGGGCTTCATAATGTTGAAAGAAATTCTAACTTCTGACAATTATTGGCGAAGATACATCCGTTTGAATTTGGAAACAGAAACTTAAAACGTCAATTTCGCGAAATGACTTCGAGACTACATATTTTCAGCTTTTGATGCAGAATCAAAATATATAAAAAGGGCTTCATAATGTTGAAAGAAATTCTAACTTCTGACAATTATTGGCGAATATACATCCGTTTGAATTTGGAAACAGAAACTTAAAACGTCAATTTCTCGAAATGACTTCGCGACTACATATTTTCAGCTTTTGATGCAGAGTCAAAATATATAAAAAGGGCTTCATAATTTTGAAAGAAATTCTAACTTCTGACAATTATTGGCGAAGATACATCCGTTTGAATTTGGGAAAAGAAACTTAAACCGCCAATATCTCGAAATGACTTCGAGACTACATATTTTCAGCTTTTGATGCAGAATCAAAATATATAAAAAGGGCTTCATAATGTTGAAAGAAATTCTGACTTCTGACAATTATTGGCGAAAATACATCCGTTTGAATTTGGAAACCGAAACTTAAAACGTCAATTTCTCGAAGTGACTTCGAGACTACATATTTTCAGCTTTTGATGCATAGTCAAAATATATAAAAAGGGCTTCATAATGTTGAAAGAAATTCTAACTTCTGACAATTATTGGCGAAGATACATCCGTTTGAATTTGGAAACAGAAACTTAAAACGTCAATTTCTCGAAATGACTTTGAGACTACATATTTTCAGCTTTTGAAGCAGAGTCAAAATATATAAAAAGGGGTTCATAATGTTGCAAGAAATTCTGACTTCTGACAATTATTGGCGAAGATACATCCGTTTGAATTTGGGAAAATAAACTTAAAACGCCAGTATCTCGAAATGACTTCGAGACTACATATTTTCAGCTTTTGATGCACAGTCAAAATATATAAAAAGGGCTTCATAATGTTGAAAGAAATTCTAACTTCTGACAATTATTGGCGAAGATACATCCGTTTGAATTTGGAAACACAAACTTAAAACGTCAATTTCGCGAAATGACTTCGAGACTACATATTTTCAGCTTTTGATGCAGAATCAAAATATATAAAAAGGGGTTCATAATGTTGAAAGAATTTCTAACTTCTGACAATTATTGGCGAAGATACATCCATTTGAATTTGGAAACAGAAACTTAAAACGTCAATTTCTCGAAATGACTTCGAGACTACATATTTTCAGCTTTTGATGCAGAGTCAAAATATATAAAAAGGGCTTCATAATGTTGAAAGAAATTCTAACTTCTGACAATTATTGGCGAAGATACATCCGTTTGAATTTGGAAACAGAAACTTAAGACGTCAATTTCTCGAAATGACTTCGAGACTACATATTTTCAGCTTTTGATGCAGAATCAAAATATATAAAAAGGGCTTCATAATGTTGAAAGAAATTCTAACTTCTGACAATTATTGGCGAAGATACATCCGTTTGAATTTGGAAACAGAAACTTAAAACGTCAATTTCTCGAAATGACTTCGAGACTACATATTTTCAGCTTTTGATGCAGGGTCAAAATATATAAAAAGGGCTTCATAATGTTGAAAGAAATTCTAACTTCTGACAATTATTGGCGAAGATACATCCGTTTGAATTTGGAAACAGAAACTTAAAACGTCAATTTCTCGAAATGACTTCGAGACTACATATTTTCAGCTTTTGATGCAGAATCAAAATATATAAAAGGGCTTCATAATGTTGAAAGAAATTCTAACTTCTGACAATTATTGGCGAAGATACATCCGTTTGAATTTGGAAACAGAAACTTAAAACGTCAATTTCTCGAAATGACTTCGAGACTACATATTTTCAGATTTTGATGCAGAGTCAAAATATATAAAAGGGCTTCATAATGTTGAAAGAAATTCTAACTTCTGACAATTATTGGCGAAGATACATCCGTTTGAATTTGGAAACAGAAACTTAAAACGTCAATTTCTCGAAATGACTTCGAGACTACATATTTTCAGCTTTTGATGCAGAATCAAAATATATAAAAAGGGCTTCATAATGTTGAAAGAAATTCTAACTTCTGACAATTATTGGCGAAGATACATCCGTTTGAATTTGGAAACAGAAACTTAAAACGTCAATTTCTCGAAATGACTTCGAGACTACATATTTTCAGCTTTTGATGCAGAATCAAAATATATAAAAGGGCTTCATAATGTTGAAAGAAATTCTAACTTCTGACAATTATTGGCGAAAATACATCCGTTTGAATTTGGAAACAGAAACTTAAAACGTCGATTTCTCGAAATGACTTCGAGACTACATATTTTCAGATTTTGATGCAGAGTCAAAATATATAAAAAGGGCTTCATAATGTTGAAAGAAATTCTAACTTCTGACAATTATTGGCGAAGATACATCCGTTTGAATTTGGAAACAGAAACTTAAAACGTAAATTTCGCGAAATGACTTCGAGACTACATATTTTCAGCTTTTGATGCAGAATCAAAATATATAAAAAGGGCTTCATAATGTTGAAAGAAATTCTAACTTCTGACAATTATTGGCGAAGATACATCCATTTGAATTTGGAAACAGAAACTTAAAACGTCAATTTCTCGAAATGACTTCGAGACTACATATTTTCAGCTTTTGATGCAGAGTCAAAATATATAAAAAGGGCTTCATAATGTTGAAAGAAATTCTATCTTCTGACAATTATTGGCGAAGATACATCCGTTTGAATTTGGAAACAGAAACTTAAAACGTAAATTTCTCGAAATGACTTCGAGACTACATATTTTCAGCTTTTGATGCAGAATCAAAATATATAAAAAGGGCTTCATAATGTTGAAAGAAATTCTAATTTCTGACAATTATTGGCGAAGATACATCCGTTTGAATTTGGAAACAGAAACTTAAAACGTCAATTTCTCGAAATGACTTCGAGACTACATATTTTCAGCTTTTGATGCAGGGTCAAAATATATAAAAAGGGCTTCATAATGTTGAAAGAAATTCTAACTTCTGACAATTATTGGCGAAGATACATCCGTTTGAATTTGGAAACAGAAACTTAAAACGTCAATTTCTCGAAATGACTTCGAGACTACATATTTTCAGCTTTTGATGCAGGGTCAAAATATATAAAAAGGGCTTCATAATGTTGAAAGAAATTCTAACTTCTGACAATTATTGGCGAAGATACATCCGTTTGAATTTGGAAACAGAAACTTAAAACGTCAATTTCTCGAAATGACTTCGAGACTACATATTTTAAGCTTTTGATGCAGAGATCAAAATATATAAAAAGCGCTTTCATGATGTTGAAAGAAATTCTAACTTCTGACAATTATTGGCGAAGATACATCCGTCTGAATTTGGAAACAGAAACTTAAAACGTCGATTTCTCGAAATTACTTCAAGACTACATATTTTCAGCTTTTGATGCAGAATCAAAATATATAAAAAGGGCTTCATAATGTTGAAAGAAATTCTAACTGCTGACAATTATTGGCGAAGATACATCCGTTTGAATTTGGAAACCGAAACTTAAAACGTCAATTTCTCGAAATGACTTCGCGACTACATATTTTCAGCTTTTGATGCAGGGTCAAAATATATAAAAAGGGCTTCATAATGTTGAAAGAAATTCTAACTTCTGACAATTATTGGCGAAGATACATCCGTTTGAATTTGGAAACAGAAACTTAAAACGTCAATTTCTCGAAATGACTTCGAGACTACATATTTTCAGCTTTTGATGCAGAATCAAAATATATAAAAAGGGCTTCATAATGTTGAAAGAAATTCTAACTTCTGACAATTATTGGCGAAGATACATCCGTTTGAATTTGGAAACAGAAACTTAAAACGTCAATTTCTCGAAGTGACTTCGAGACTACATATTTTCAGCTTTTGATGCAGAATCAAAATATATAAAAAGGGCTTCATAATGTTGAAAGAAATTCTAACTTCTGACAATTATTGGCGAATATACATCCGTTTGAATTTGGAAACAGAAACTTAAAACGTCGATTTCTCGAAATGACTTCGCGACTACATATTTTCAGCTTTTGATGCAGAATCAAAATATATAAAAAGGGCTTCATAATGTTGAAAGAAATTCTAACTTCTGACAATTATTGGCGAAGATACATCCGTTTGAATTTGGAAACAGAAACTTAAAACGTCAATTTCTCGAAATGACTTCGAGACTACATATTTTCAGCTTTTGATGCAGAATCAAAATATATAAAAAGGGCTTCATAATGTTGAAAGAAATTCTAACTTTCTGACAATTATTGGCGAAGATACATCCGTTTGAATTTGGAAACAGAAACTTAAAACGTCAATTTCTCGAAGTGACTTCGCGACTACATATTTTCAGCTTTTGATGCAGAGTCAAATATATAAAAAGGGCTTCATAATGTTGAAAGAAATTCTAACTTTTGACAATTATTGGCGAAGATACATCCGTTTGAATTTGGAAACAGAAACTTAAAACGTCAATTTCTCGAAATGACTTCGAGACTACATATTTTCAGCTTTTGATGCAGAGTCAAAATATATAAAAAGGGCTTCATAATGTTGAAAGAAATTCTAACTTCTGACAATTATTGGCGAAGATACATCCGTTTGAATTTGGAAACCGAAACTTAAAACGTCAATTTCTCGAAATGACTTCGAGACTACATATTTTAAGCTTTTGATGCAGAGTCAAAATATATAAAAAGGGCTTCATAATGTTGAAAGAAATTCTAACTTCTGACAATTATTGGCGAAGATACATCCGTTTGAATTTGGAAACAGAAACTTAAAACGTCGATTTCTCGAAATTACTTCAAGACTACATATTTTCAGCTTTTGATGCAGAATCAAAATATATAAAAAGGGCTTCATAATGTTGAAAGAAATTCTAACTGCTGACAATTATTGGCGAAGATACATCCGTTTGAATTTGGAAACCGAAACTTAAAACGTCAATTTCTCGAAATGACTTCGCGACTACATATTTTCAGCTTTTGATGCAGGGTCAAAATATATAAAAAGGGCTTCATAATGTTGAAAGAAATTCTAACTTCTGACAATTATTGGCGAAGATACATCCGTTTGAATTTGGAAACAGAAACTTAAAACGTCAATTTCTCGAAATGACTTCGAGACTACATATTTTCAGCTTTTGATGCAGAATCAAAATATATAAAAAGGGCTTCATAATGTTGAAAGAAATTCTAACTTCTGACAATTATTGGCGAAGATACATCCGTTTGAATTTGGAAACAGAAACTTAAAACGTCAATTTCGCGAAATGACTTCGAGACTACATATTTTCAGCTTTTGATGCAGAATCAAAATATATAAAAAGGGCTTCATAATGTTGAAAGAAATTCTAACTTCTGACAATTATTGGCGAATATACATCCGTTTGAATTTGGAGACAGAGACTTAAAACGTCGATTTCTCGAAATGACTTCGCGACTACATATTTTCAGCTTTTGATGCAGAATCAAAATATATAAAAAGGGCTTCATAATGTTGAAAGAAATTCTAACTTCTGACAATTATTGGCGAAGATACATCCGTTTGAATTTGGAAACAGAAACTTAAAACGTCAATTTCTCGAAATGACTTCGAGACTACATATTTTCAGCTTTTGATGCAGAATCAAAATATATAAAAAGGGCTTCACAATGTTGAAAGAAATTCTAACTTCAGACAATTATTGGCGAAAATACATCCGTTTGAATTTGGAAACAGAAACTTAAAACGTCAATTTCTCGAAGTGACTTCGCGACTACATATTTTCAGCTTTTGATGCATAGTCAAAATATATAAAAAGGGCTTCATAATGTTGAAAGAAATTCTAACTTCTGACAATTATTGGCGAAGATACATCCGTTTGAATTTGGAAACAGAAACTTAAAACGTCAATTTCTCGAAATGACTTTGAGACTACATATTTTCAGCTTTTGAAGCAGAGTCAAAATATATAAAAAGGGGTTCATAATGTTGCAAGAAATTCTGACTTCTGACAATTATTGGCGAAGATACATCCGTTTGAATTTGGGAAAATAAACTTAAAACGCCAATATCTCGAAATGACTTCGCGACTACATATTTTCAGCTTTTGATGCAGAATCAAAATATATAAAAAGGGGTTCATAATGTTGCAAAAAATTCTAACTTCTGACAATTATTGGCGAAGATACATCCGTTTGAATTTGGAAACAGAAACTTAAAACGTCAATTTCTCGAAATGACTTCGAGACTACATATTTTCAGCTTTTGATGCAGAGTCAAAATATATAAAAAGGGCTTCATAATGTTGAAAGAAATTCTAACTTCTGACAATTATTGGCGAAGATACATCCGTTTGAATTTGGAAACAGAAACTTAAAACGTAGATTTCTCGAAATGACTTCGAGACTACATATTTTCAGCTTTTGATGCAGAATCAAAATATATAAAAAGGGCTTCATAATGTTGAAAGAAATTCTAACTTCTGACAATTATTGGCGAAGATACATCCGTTTGAATTTGGAAACAGAAACTTAAAACGTAAATTTCTCGAAATGACTTCGAGACTACATATTTTCAGCTTTTGATGCAGAATCAAAATATATAAAAAGGGGTTCATAATGTTGAAAGAAATTCTAACTTCTGACAATTTTTGGCGAAGATACATCCGTTTGAATTTGGAAACAGAAACTTAAAACGTCAATTTCTCGAAATGACTTCGAGACTACATATGTTCAGCTTTTGATGCAGAGTCAAAATATATAAAAAGGGCTTCATAATGTTGAAAGAAATTCTAACTTCTGACAATTATTGGCGAAGATACATCCGTTTGAATTTGGAAACAGAAACTTAAAACGTCAATTTCTCGAAATGACTTCGAGACTACATATTTTCAGCTTTTGATGCAGAATCAAAATATATAAAAAGGGCTTCATAATGTTGAAAGAAATTCTAACTTCTGACAATTATTGGCGAAGATACATCCGTTTGAATTTGGAAACAGAAACTTAAAACGTCAATTTCTCGAAATGACTTCGAGACTACATATTTTCAGCTTTTGATGCAGGGTCAAAATATATAAAAAGGGCTTCATAATGTTGGAAGAAATTCTAACTTCTGACAATTATTGGCGAAGATACATCCCTTTGAATTTGGAAACAGAAACTTAAAACGTCAATTTCTCGAAATGACTTCGAGACTACATATTTTCAGCTTTTGATGCAGAATCAAAATATATAAAAGGGCTTCATAATGTTGAAAGAAATTCTAACTTCTGACAATTATTGGCGCAGATACATCCGTTTGAATTTGGAAACAGAAACTTAAAACGTCGATTTCTCGAAATGACTTCGAGACTACATATTTTCAGCTTTTGATGCAGAGTCAAAATATATAAAAGGGCTTCATAATGTTGAAAGAAATTCTAACTTCTGACAATTATTGGCGAAGATACATCCGTTTGAATTTGGAAACAGAAACTTAAAACGTAAATTTCGCGAAATGACTTCGAGACTACATATTTTCAGCTTTTGATGCAGAATCAAAATATATAAAAAGGGCTTCATAATGTTGAAAGAAATTCTAACTTCTGACAATTATTGGCGAAGATACATCCATTTGAATTTGGAAACAGAAACTTAAAACGTCAATTTCTCGAAATGACTTCGAGACTACATATTTTCAGCTTTTGATGCAGAGTCAAAATATATAAAAAGGGCTTCATAATGTTGAAAGAAATTCTAACTTCTGACAATTATTGGCGAAGATACATCCGTTTGAATTTGGAAACAGAAACTTAAAACGTCAATTTCTCGAAATGACTTCGAGACTACATATTTTCAGCTTTTGATGCAGAATCAAAATATATAAAAAGGGCTTCATAATGTTGAAAGAAATTCTAACTTCTGACAATTATTGGCGAAGATACATCCGTTTGAATTTGGAAACAGAAACTTAAAACGTCAATTTCTCGAAATGACTTCGAGACTACATATTTTCAGCTTTTGATGCAGAATCAAAATATATAAAAGGGCTTCATAATGTTGAAAGAAATTCTAACTTCTGACAATTATTGGCGAAAATACATCCGTTTGAATTTGGAAACAGAAACTTAAAACGTCGATTTCTCGAAATGACTTCGAGACTACATATTTTCAGATTTTGATGCAGAGTCAAAATATATAAAAAGGGCTTCATAATGTTGAAAGAAATTCTAACTTCTGACAATTATTGGCGAAGATACATCCGTTTGAATTTGGAAACAGAAACTTAAAACGTAAATTTCGCGAAATGACTTCGAGACTACATATTTTCAGCTTTTGATGCAGAGTCAAAATATATAAAAAGGGCTTCATAATGTTGAAAGAAATTCTAACTTCTGACAATTATTGGCGAAGATACATCCATTTGAATTTGGAAACAGAAACTTAAAACGTCAATTTCTCGAAATGACTTCGAGACTACATATTTTCAGCTTTTGATGCAGAGTCAAAATATATAAAAAGGGCTTCATAATGTTGAAAGAAATTCTAACTTCTGACAATTATTGGCGAAGATACATCCGTTTGAATTTGGAAACAGAAACTTAAAACGTCAATTTCTCGAAATGACTTCGAGACTACATATTTTCAGCTTTTGATGCAGAATCAAAATATATAAAAAGGGCTTCATAATGTTGAAAGAAATTCTAACTTCTGACAATCATTGGCGAAGATACATCCGTTTGAATTTGGAAACAGAAACTTAAAACGTCAATTTCTCGAAATGACTTCGAGACTACATATTTTCAGCTTTTGATGCAGGGTCAAAATATATAAAAAGGGCTTCATAATGTTGAAAGAAATTCTAACTTCTGACAATTATTGGCGAAGATACATCCGTTTGAATTTGGAAACAGAAACTTAAAACGTCAATTTCTCGAAATGACTTCGAGACTACATATTTTCAGCTTTTGATGCAGAATCAAAATATATAAAAAGGGCTTCATATTGTTGAAAGAAATTCTAACTTCTGACAATTATTGGCGAAGATACATCCGTTTAAATTTGGAAACAGAAACTTAAAACGTCGATTTCTCGAAATGACTTCAAGACTACATATTTTCAGCTTTTGATGCAGAATCAAAATATATAAAAAGGGCTTCATAATGTTGAAAGAAATTCTAACTTCTGACAATTATTGGCGAATATACATCCGTTTGAATTTGGGAAAATAAACTTAAAACGCCAGTATCTCGAAATGACTTCGAGACTACATATTTTCAGCTTTTGATGCAGAGTCAAAATATATAAAAAGGGCTTCATAATGTTGAAAGAAATTCTGACTTCTGACAATTATTGGCGAAGATACATCCGTTTGAATTTCTAAACCGAAACTTAAAACGTCAATTTCTCGAAATGACTTCGCGACTACATATTTTCAGCTTTTGATGCAGAGTCAAAATATATAAAAAGGGCTTCATAATGTTGAAAGAAATTCTGACTTCTGACAATTATTGGCGAAGATACATCCGTTTGAATTTGGGAAAATAAACTTAAAACGCCAGTATCTCGAAATGACTTCGAGACTACATATTTTCAGCTTTTGATGCAGAATCAAAATATATAAAAAGGGGTTCATAATGTTGCAAGAAATTCTAACTTCTGACAATTATTGGCGAAGATACATCCGTTTGAATTTGGAAACAGAAACTTAAAACGTCAATTTCTCGAAATGACTTCGAGACTACATATTTTCAGCTTTTGAAGCAGAGTCAAAATATATAAAAAGGGCTTCATAATGTTGAAAGAAATTCTGACTTCTGACAATTATTGGCGAAGATACATCCGTTTGAATTTGGGAAAATAAACTTAAAACGCCAGTATCTCGAAATGACTTCGAGACTACATATTTTCAGCTTTTGATGCAGAATCAAAATATATAAAAAGGGGTTCATAATGTTGCAAGAAATTCTAACTTCTGACAATTATTGGCGAAGATACATCCGTTTGAATTTGGAAACAGAAACTTAAAACGTCAATTTCTCGAAATGACTTCGAGACTACATATTTTCAGCTTTTGATGCAGAATCAAAATATATAAAAAGGGCTTCATATTGTTGAAAGAAATTCTAACTTCTGACAATTATTGGCGAAGATACATCCGTTTAAATTTGGAAACAGAAACTTAAAACGTCGATTTCTCGAAATGACTTCAAGACTACATATTTTCAGCTTTTGATGCAGAATCAAAATATATAAAAAGGGCTTCATAATGTTGAAAGAAATTCTAACTGCTGACAATTATTGGCGAATATACATCCGTTTGAATTTGGGAAAATAAACTTAAAACGCCAGTATCTCGAAATGACTTCGAGACTACATATTTTCAGCTTTTGATGCAGAGTCAAAATATATAAAAAGGGCTTCATAATGTTGAAAGAAATTCTAACTTCTGACAATTATTGGCGAAGATACATCCGTTTGAATTTCTAAACCGAAACTTAAAACGTCAATTTCTCGAAATGACTTCGCGACTACATATTTTCAGCTTTTGATGCAGAGTCAAAATATATAAAAAGGGCTTCATAATGTTGAAAGAAATTCTGACTTCTGACAATTATTGGCGAAGATACATCCGTTTGAATTTGGAAAAATAAACTTAAAACGCCAGTATCTCGAAATGACTTCGAGACTACATATTTTCAGCTTTTGATGCAGAATCAAAATATATAAAAAGGGGTTCATAATGTTGCAAGAAATTCTAACTTCTGACAATTATTGGCGAAGATACATCCGTTTGAATTTGGAAACAGAAACTTAAAACGTCGATTTCTCGAAATGACTTCGAGACTACATATTTTCAGCTTTTGAAGCAGAGTCAAAATATATAAAAAGGGCTTCATAATGTTGAAAGAAATTCTAACTTCTGACAATTATTGGCGAAGATACATCCGTTTGAATTTGAAAACAGAAACTTAAAACGTCAATTTCTCGAAATGACTTCGAGACTACATATTTTCAGCTTTTGATGCAGAGTCAAAATATATAAAAAGGGCTTCATAATGTTGAAAGAAATTCTAACTTCTGACAATTATTGGCGAAGATACATCCGTTTGAATTTGGAAACAGAAACTTAAAACGTCGATTTCTCGAAATGACTTCGAGACTACATATTTTCAGCTTTTGATGCAGAATCAAAATATATAAAAGGGCTTCATAATGTTGAAAGAAATTCTAACTTCTGACAATTATTGGCGAAGATACATCCGTTTGAATTTGGAAACAGAAACTTAAAACGTCAATTTCTCGAAATGACTTCGAGACTACATATTTTCAGCTTTTGATGCAGAGTCAAAATATATAAAAAGGGCTTCATAATGTTGAAAGAAATTCAAACTTCTGACAATTATTGGCGAAGATACATCCGTTTGAATTTGGAAACAGAAACTTAAAACGTCAATTTCTCGAAATGACTTCGAGACTACATATTTTCAGCTTTTGATGCAGAGTCAAAATATATAAAAAGGGCTTCATAATGTTGAAAGAAATTCTAACTTCTGACAATTATTGGCGAAGATACATCCGTTTGAATTTGGAAACAGAGACTTAAAACGTCAATTTCTCGAAATAACTTCGAGACTACATATTTTCAGCTTTTGATGCAGAATCAAAATATATAAAAGGGCTTCATAATGTTGAAAGAAATTCTAACTTCTGACAATTATTGGCGAAAATACATCCGTTTGAATTTGGAAACAGAAACTTAAAACGTCAATTTCTCGAAATGACTTCGAGACTACATATTTTCAGCTTTTGATGCAGAGTCAAAATATATAAAAAGGGCTTCATAATGTTGAAAGAAATTCTAACTTCTGACAGTTATTGGCGAAGATACATCCGTTTGAATTTGGAAACAGAAACTTAAAACGTCAATTTTTCAAAATGACTTCGAGACTACATATTTTCAGCTTTTGAAGCAGAGTCAAAATATATAAAAAGGGCTTCATAATGTTGAAAGAAATTCTAACTTCTGACAATTATTGGCGAAGATACATCCGTTTGAATTTGGAAACAGAAACTTAAAACGTCAATTTCTCGAAATGACTTCGAGACTACATATTTTCAGCTTTTGATGCATAGTCAAAATATATAAAAAGGGCTTCATAATGTTGAAAGAAATTCTAACTTCTGACAATTATTGGCGAAGATACATCCGTTTGAATTTGGAAACAGAAACTTAAAACGTCAATTTCTCGAAATGACTTCGCGACTACATATTTTCAGCTTTTGATGCAGAGTCAAAATATATAAAAAGGGCTTCATAATGTTGAAAGAAATTCTAACTTCTGACAATTATTGGCGAAGATACATCCGTTTGAATTTGGAAACAGAAACTTAAAACGTCAATTTCTCGAAATGACTTTGAGACTACATATTTTCAGCTTTTGATGCAGAGTCAAAATATATAAAAAGGGCTTCATAATGTTGAAAGAAATTCTAACTTCTGACAATTATTGGCGAAGATACATCCGTTTGAATTTGGAAACAGAAACTTAAAACGTCAATTTCTCGAAATGACTTCGCGACTACATATTTTCAGCTTTTGATGCAGAGTCAAAATATATAAAAAGGGCTTCATAATGTTGAAAGAAATTCTGACTTCTGCCAATTATTGGCGAAGATACATCCATTTGAATTTGGAAACAGAAACTTAAAACGTCAATTTCTCGAAATGACTTCGCGACAACATATTTTCAGCTTTTGATGCAGAGTCAAAATATATAAAAAGGGCTTCATAATGTTGAAAGAAATTCTAACTTCTGACAATTATTGGCGAAGATACATCCGTTTGAATTTGGAAACAGAAACTTAAAACGTCAATTTCTCGAAATGACTTTGAGACTACATATTTTCAGCTTTTGATGCATAGTCAAAATATATAAAAAGGGCTTCATAATGTTGAAAGAAATTCTAACTTCTGACAATTATTGGCGAAGATACATCCGTTTGAATTTGGAAACCGAAACTTAAAACGTCAATTTCTCGAAATGACTTCGCGACTACATATTTTCAGCTTTTGATGCAGAGTCAAAATATATGAAAAGGGCTTCATAATGTTGAAAGAAATTCTGACTTCTGCCAATTATTGGCGAAGATACATCCGTTTGAATTTGGAAACCGAAACTTAAAACGTCAATTTCTCGAAATGACTTCGCGACTACATATTTTCAGCTTTTGATGCAGAGTCAAAATATATAAAAAGGGCTTCATAATGTTGAAAGAAATTCTAACTTCTGACAATTATTGGCGAAGATACATCCGTTTGAATTTGGAAACAGAAACTTAAAACGTCAATTTCTCGAAATGACTTTGAGACTACATATTTTCATCTTTTGATGCAGAGTCAAAATATATAAAAAGGGCTTCATAATGTTGAAAGAAATTCTAACTTCTGACAATTATTGGCGAAGATACATCCGTTTGAATTTGGAAACAGAAACTTAAAACGTCAATTTCGCGAAATGACTTCGAGACTACATATTTTCAGCTTTTGATGCAGAGTCAAAATATATAAAAAGGGCTTCATAATGTTGAAAGAAATTCTAACTTCTGACAATTATTGGCGAAGATACATCCATTTGAATTTGGAAACAGAAACTTAAAACGTCAATTTCTCGAAATGACTTCGAGACTACATATTTTCAGCTTTTGATGCAGAGTCAAAATATATAAAAAGGGCTTCATAATGTTGAAAGAAATTCTAACTTCTGACAATTATTGGCGAAGATACATCCATTTGAATTTGGAAACAGAAACTTAAAACGTCAATTTCTCGAAATGACTTCGAGACTACATATTTTCAGCTTTTGATGCAGAGTCAAAATATATAAAAAGGGCTTCATAATGTTGAAAGAAATTCTAACTTCTGACAATTATTGGCGAAGATACATCCGTTTGAATTTGGAAACAGAAACTTAAAACGTCAATTTCTCGAAATGACTTCGAGACTACATATTTTCAGATTTTGATGCAGAGTCAAAATATATAAAAAGGGGTTCATAATGTTGCAAGAAATTCTAACTTCTGACAATTATTGGCGAAGATACATCCGTTTGAATTTGGAAACAGAAACTTAAAACGTCAATTTCTCGAAATGACTTCGCGACTACATATTTTCAGCTTTTGATGCAGAGTCAAAATATATAAAAAGGGCTTCATAATGTTGAAAGAAATTCTAACTTCTGACAATTATTGGCGAAGATACATCCATTTGAATTTGGAAACAGAAACTTAAAACGTCAATTTCTCGAAATGACTTCGAGACTACATATTTTCAGCTTTTGATGCAGAGTCAAAATATATAAAAAGGGCTTCATAATGTTGAAAGAAATTCTAACTTCTGACAATTATTGGCGAAGATACATCCATTTGAATTTGGAAACAGAAACTTAAAACGTCAATTTCTCGAAATGACTTCGAGACTACATATTTTCAGCTTTTGATGCAGAGTCAAAATATATAAAAAGGGCTTCATAATGTTGAAAGAAATTCTGACTTCTGACAATTATTGGCGAAGATACATCCGTTTGAATTTGGAAACAGAAACTTAAAACGTCAATTTCTCGAAATGACTTCGAGACTACATATTTTCAGATTTTGATGCAGAGTCAAAATATATAAAAAGGGGTTCATAATGTTGCAAGAAATTCTAACTTCTGACAATTATTGGCGAAGATACATCCGTTTGAATTTGGAAACAGAAACTTAAAACGTCAATTTCTCGAAATGACTTCGAGACTACATATTTTCAGCTTTTGATGCAGAGTCAAAATATATAAAAAGGGCTTTATAATGTTGAAAGAAATTCTAACTTCTGACAATTATTGGCGAAGATACATCCGTTTGAATTTGGAAACAGAAACTTAAAACGTCAATTTCTCGAAATGACTTCGAGACTACATATTTTCAGCTTTTGATGCAGAGTCAAAATATATAAAAAGGGCTTCATAATGTTGAAAGAAATTCTGACTTCTGACAATTATTGGCGAAGATACATCCGTTTGAATTTGGGAAAATAAACTTAAAACGCCAATATCTCGAAATGACTTCGAGACTACATATTTTCAGCTTTTGATGCAGAATCAAAATATATAAAATAGGGTTCATAATGTTGCAAGAAATTCTAACTTCTGACAATTATTGGCGAAGATACATCCGTTTGAATTTGGAAACAGAAACTTAAAACGTCAATTTCTCGAAATGACTTCGAGACTACATATTTTCAGCTTTTGATGCAGAGTCAAAATATTTAAAAAGGGCTTCATAATGTTGAAAGAAATTCTAACTTCTGACAATTATTGGCGAAGATACATCCGTTTGAATTTGGAAACAGAAACTTAAAACGTCAATTTCTCGAAATGACTTCGAGACTACATATTTTCAGCTTTTGATGCAGAGTCAAAATATATAAAAAGGGCTTCATAATGTTGAAAGAAATTCTAACTTCTGACAATTATTGGCGAAAGTTACATCCGTTTGAATTTGGAAACAGAAACTTAAAACGTCAATTTCTCGAAATGACTTCGAGACTACATATTTTCAGCTTTTGATGCAGAATCAAAATATATAAAAAGGGCTTCATAATGTTGAAAGAAATTCTGACTTCTGACAATTATTGGCGAAGATACATCCGTTTGAATTTGGGAAAATAAACTTAAAACGCCAATATCTCGAAATGACTTCGAGACTACATATTTTCAGCTTTTGATGCAGAATCAAAATATATAAAAAGGGCTTCATAATGTTGAAAGAAATTCTGACTTCTGCCAATTATTGGCGAAGATACATCCGTTTGAATTTGGAAACCGAAACTTCAAACGTCAATTTCTCGAAATGACTTCGCGACTACATATTTTCAGCTTTTGATGCAGAGTCAAAATATATAAAAAGGGCTTCATAATGTTGAAAGAAATTCTAACTTCTGACAATTATTGGCGAAGATACATCCGTTTGAATTTGGAAACAGAGACTTAAAACGTCAATTTCTCGAAATGACTTCGAGACTACATATTTTCAGCTTTTGATGCAGAGTCAAAATATATAAAAAGGGCTTCATAATGTTGAAAGAAATTCTAACTTCTGACAATTATTGGCGAAGATACATCCGTTTGAATTTGGAAACCGAAACTTAAAACGTAAATTTCTCGAAATGACTTCGCGACTACATATTTTCAGCTTTTGATGCAGAATCAAAATATATGAAAAGGGCTTCATAATGTTGAAAGAAATTCTGACTTCTGCCAATTATTGGCGAAGATACATCCGTTTGAATTTGGAAACCGAAACTTAAAACGCCAATTTCTCGAAATGACTTCGCGACTACATATTTTCAGCTTTTGATGCAGAGTCAAAATATATAAGAAGGGCTTCATAATGTTGAAAGAAATTCTAACTTCTGACAATAATTGGCGAAGATACATCCGTTTGAATTTGGAAACAGAAACTTAAAACGTCAATTTCTCGAAATGACTTCGAGACTACATATTTTCAGCTTTTGATGCAGAATCAAAATATATAAAAAGGGCTTCATAATGTTGAAAGAAATTCTGACTTCTGACAATTATTGGCGAAGATACATCCGTTTGAATTTGGGAAAATAAACTTAAAACGCCAATATCTCGAAATGACTTCGAGACTACATATTTTCAGCTTTTGATGCAGAATCAAAATATATAAAAAGGGCTTCATAATGTTGAAAGAAATTCTGACTTCTGCCAATTATTGGCGAAGATACATCCGTTTGAATTTGGAAACCGAAACTTCAAACGTCAATTTCTCGAAATGACTTCGCGACTACATATTTTCAGCTTTTGATGCAGAGTCAAAATATATAAAAAGGGCTTCATAATGTTGAAAGAAATTCTAACTTCTGACAATTATTGGCGAAGATACATCCGTTTGAATTTGGAAACAGAGACTTAAAACGTCAATTTCTCGAAATGACTTCGAGACTACATATTTTCAGCTTTTGATGCAGAGTCAAAATATATAAAAAGGGCTTCATAATGTTGAAAGAAATTCTAACTTCTGACAATTATTGGCGAAGATACATCCGTTTGAATTTGGAAACCGAAACTTAAAACGTAAATTTCTCGAAATGACTTCGCGACTACATATTTTCAGCTTTTGATGCAGAATCAAAATATATGAAAAGGGCTTCATAATGTTGAAAGAAATTCTGACTTCTGCCAATTATTGGCGAAGATACATCCGTTTGAATTTGGAAACAGAAACTTAAAACGTCAATTTCTCGAAATGACTTCGAGACTACATATTTTCAGCTTTTGATGCAGAATCAAAATATATAAAAAGGGCTTCATAATGTTGAAAGAAATTCTGACTTCTGCCAATTATTGGCGAAGATACATCCGTTTGAATTTGGAAACAGAGACTTAAAACGTCGATTTCTCGAAATAACTTCGAGACTACATATTTTCAGCTTTTGATGCAGAATCAAAATATATAAAAAGGGCTTCATAATGTTGAAAGAAATTCTAACTTCTGACAATTATTGGCGAAGATAAATCCATTTGAATTTGGATACCGAAACTTAAAACGTCAATTTCTCGAAATGACTTCGCGACTACATATTTTCAGCTTTTGATGCAGAGTCAAAATATATAAAAAGGGCTTCATAATGTTGAAAGAAATTCTAACTTCTGACAATTATTGGCGAAGATACATCCGTTTGAATTTGGAAACAGAAACTTAAAACGTCAATTTCTCGAAATGACTTCGCGACTACATATTTTCAGCTTTTGATGCAGAGTCAAAATATATAAAAAGGGCTTCATAATGTTGAAAGAAATTCTAACTTCTGACAATTTTTGGCGAAGATACATCCGATTGAATTTGGAAACAGAAACTTAAAACGTCAATTTTTCGAAATGACTTTGAGACTACATATTTTCAGCTTTTGATGCAGAGTCAAAATATATAAAAAGGGCTTCATAATGTTGAAAGAAATTCTAACTTCTGACAATTTTTGGCGAAGATACATCCGTTTGAATTTGGAAACAGAAACTTAAAACGTCAATTTCTCGAAATGACTTCGCGACTACATATTTTCAGCTTTTGATGCAGAGTCAAAATATATAAAAAGGGCTTCATAATGTTGAAAGAAATTCTG
>NW_025062656.1:0-79602 GCF_018153295.1 Drosophila grimshawi | reverse complement strand
CATATTTTCAGCTTTTGATGCAGAATCAAAATATATAAAAAGGGGTTCATAATGTTGAAAGAAATTCTAACTGCTGACAATTATTGGCGAAGATACATCCGTTTGAACTTGGAAACAGAAACTTAAAACGTCAATTTCGAAATGACTTCAAGACTACATATTTTCAGCTTTTGATGCAGAATCAAAATATATAAAAGGGCTTCATAATGTTGAAAGAAATTCTAACTTCTGACAATTATTGGCGAAGATACATCCGTTTGAATTTGGGAAAATAAACTTAAAACGCCAATATCTCGAAATGACTTCGAGACCACATATTTTCAGCTTTTGATGCAGAATCAAAATATATAAAAAGGGGTTCATAATGTTGAAAGAAATTCTAACTTCTGACAATTATTGGCGAGGATACATCCGTTTGAATTTAGAAACGGAAACTTAAAACGTCAATTTCTCGAAATGACTTCGAGACTACATATTTTCAGCTTTTGAAGCAGAGTCAAAATATATAAAAAGGGCTTCATAATGTTGAAAGAAATTCTAACTTCTGACAATTATTGGCGAAGATACATCCGTTTGAATTTGGAAACAGAAACTTAAAACGTCGATTTCTCGAAATGACTTCGAGACTACATATTTTCAGCTTTTGATGCAGAATCAAAATATATAAAAAAGGGCTTCATAATGTTGAAAGAAATTCTAACTTCTGACAATTATTGGCGAAGATACATCCGTTTGAATTTGGAAACCGAAACTTAAAACGTCAATTTCTCGAAATGACTTCGAGACTACATATTTTCAGCTTTTGATGCAGAATCAAAATATATAAAAAGGGCGTCATAATGTTGAAAGAAATTCTAACTTCTGACAATTATTGGCGAAGATGCATCCGTTTGAATTGGGAAACAGAAACTTAAAACGTCGATTTCGCGAAATAACTTCGAGACTACATATTTTCAGCTTTTGATGCATAGTCAAAATATATAAATATGGCTTCATAATGTTGAAATAAATTCTAGCTTTTGACAATTATTGGCGAAGATACAACCGTTTGCATTTGGAAACAGAAACTTAAAACGTCAATTTCTCGAAATGACTTCGAGACTACATATTTTCAGCTTTTGATGCATAGTCAAAATATATGAAAAAGGCTTCATAATGTTGAAAGAAATTTTAACTTCTGACAATTATTGGCGAAGATACATCCGTTTGAATTTGAAAACAGGAACTTAAAACGTCAATTTCTCGAAATGACTTCGAGACTACATATTTTCAGCTTTTGATGCAGGGGATAAATATATAAAAAGGGCTTCATAATGTTGAAAGAAATTCTAACTTCTGACAATTATTGGCGAAGATACATCCGTTTGAATTTGGAAACAGAAACTTAAAACGTCAATTTCTCGAAATGACTTCGAGACTACATATTTTCAACTTTTGATGCAGAATCAAAATATATAAAAAGGGCTTCATAATGTTGAAAGAAATTCTAACTTCTGACAATTATTGGCGAAGATACATCCGTTTGAATTTGGAAACAGAAACTTAAAACGTCAATTTCTCGAAATGACTTCAAGACTACATATTTTCAACTTTTGATGCAGAGTCAAAATATATAAAAAGGGCTTCATAATGTTGAAAGAAATTCTAACTTCTGACAATTATTGGCGAAGATACATCCGTTTGAATTTGGAAACAGAAACTTAAAACGTCAATTTCTCGAAATGACTTCGAGACCACATATTTTCAGCTTTTGATGCAGAATCAACATATATAAAAAGGGGTTCATAATGTTGAAAGAAATTCTAACTTCTGACAATTATTGGCGAAGATACATCCGTTTGAATTTGGAAACAGAAACTTAAAACGTCAATTTCTCGAAATGACTTCGCGACTACATATTTTCAACTTTTGATGCAGAATCAAAATATATAAAAAGGGCTTTATAATGTTGAAAGAAATTCTAACTTCTGACAATTATTGGCGAAGATACATCCGTTTGAATTTGGAAACAGAAACTTAAAACGTAATTTTCTCGAAATGACTTCAAGACTACATATTTTCAGCTTTTGATGCAGAGTCAAAATATATAAAAAGGGCTTCATAATGTTGAAAAAATTCTGACTTCTGACAATTATTGGCGAAGATACATCCGTTTGAATTTGGGAAAAGAAACTTAAACCGCCAATATCTCGAAATGACTTCGAGACTACATATTTTCAGCTTTTGATGCAGAGTCAAAATATATAAAAAGGGGTTCATAATGTTGAAAGAAATTCTAACTTCTGACAATTATTGGCGAAGATACATCCGTTTGAATTTGGAAACAGAAACTTAAAACGTCAATTTCTCGAAATGACTTCGAGACTACATATTTTCAGCTTTTGAAGCAGAGTCAAAATATATAAAAAGGGCTTCATAATGTTGAAAGAAATTCTAACTTCTGACAATTATTGGCGAAGATACATCCGTTTGAATTTGGAAACAGAAACTTAAAACGTCAATTTCTCGAAATGACTTCGAGACTACATATTTTCAGCTTTTGATGCAGAATCAAAATATATAAAAAGGGCTTCATAATGTTGAAAGAAATTCTAACTTCTGACAATTATTGGCGAAGATACATCCGTTTGAATTTGGAAACAGAAACTTAAAACGTCAATTTCTCGAAATGACTTCGAGACTACATATTTTCAGCTTTTGATGCAGAATCAAAATATATAAAAAAGGCTTCATAATGTTGAAAGAAATTCTAACTGCTGACAATTATTGGCGAAGATACATCCGCGCCAATATCTCGAAATGACTTCGAGACCACATATTTTCAGCTTTTGATGCAGAGTCAAAATATATAAAAAGGGCTTCATAATGTTGAAAGAAATTCTAACTTCTGACAATTATTGGCGAGAATACATCCGTTTGAATTTGGAAACAGAAACTTAAAACGTCAATTTCTCGAAATGATTTCGAGACTACATATTTTCAGCTTTTGAAGCATAGTCAAAATATATAAAAAGGGCTTCATAATGTTGAAAGAAATTCTAACTTCTGACAATTATTGGCGAAGATACATCCGTTTGAATTTGGAAACAGAAACTTAAAACGTCGATTTCTCGAAATGACTTCCAGACTACATATTTTCAGCTTTTGATCCAGAATCAAAATATATAAAAAGGGCTTCATAATGTTGAAAGAAATTCTAACTTCTGACAATTATTGGCGAAGATACATCCGTTTGAATTTGGAAACAGAAACTTAAAACGTCAATTTCTCGAAATGACTTCGAGACTACATATTTTCAACTTTTGATGCAGAGTCAAAATATATAAAAAGGGCTTCATAATGTTGAAAGAAATTCTAACTTCTGACAATTATTGGCGAAGATACATCCGTTTGAATTTGGAAACAGAAACTTAAAACGTCAATTTCGCAAAATGACTTCGAGACTACATATTTTCAGCTTTTGATGCAGAGTCAAAATATATAAAAATGGCTTCATAATGTTGAAAGAAATTCTAACTTCTGACAATTATTGGCGAAGATACATCCGTTTGAATTTGGAAACAGAAACTTAAAACGTCAATTTCTCGAAATGACTTCGAGACTACATATTTTCAGCTTTTGATGCATAGTCAAAATATATGAAAAGGGCTTCATAATGTTGAAAGAAATTTTAACTTCTGACAATTATTGGCGAAGATACATCCGTTTGAATTTGGAAACAGAAACTTAAAACGTCAATTTCTCGAAATGACTTCGAGACTACATATTTTCAGCTTTTGATGCAGAATCAACATATATAAAAAGGGCTTCATAATGTTGAAAGAAATTCTAAATTCTGACAATTATTGGCGAAGATACATCCGTTTGAATTTGGAAACAGAAACTTAAAACGTCAATTTCTCGAAATGACTTCGAGACTACATATTTTCAGCTTTTGAAGCAGAGTCAAAATATATAAAAAGGGCTTCATAATGTTGAAAGAAATTCTAACTTCTGACAATTATTGGCGAAGATACATCCGTTTGAATTTGGAAACAGAAACTTAAAACGTCGATTTCTTGAAATGACTTCCAGACTACATATTTTCAGCTTTTGATCCAGAATCAAAATATATAAAAAGGGCTTCATAATGTTGAAAGAAATTCTAACTTCTGACAATTATTGGCGAAGATACATCCGTTTGAATTTGGAAACAGAAACTTAAAACGTCAATTTCTCGAAATGACTTCGAGACTACATATTTTCAACTTTTGATGCAGAGTCAAAATATATAAAAAGGGCTTCATAATGTTGAAAGAAATTCTAACTTCTGACAATTATTGGCGAAGATACATCCGTTTGAATTTGGAAACAGAAACTTAAAACGTCGATTTCGCAAAATAACTTCGAGACTACATATTTTCAGCTTTTGATGCAGAGTCAAAATATATAAAAATGGCTTCATAATGTTGAAAGAAATTCTAACTTCTGACAATTATTGGCGAAGATACATCCGTTTGAATTTGGAAACAGAAACTTAAAACGTCAATTTCTCGAAATGACTTCGAGACTACATATTTTCAGCTTTTGATGCATAGTCAAAATATATAAAAAGGGCTTCATAATGTTGAAAGAAATTTTAATTTCTGACAATTATTGGCGAAGATACATCCGTTTGAATTTGGAAACAGAGACTTAAAACGTCAATTTCTCGAAATGACTTTGAGACTACATATTTTCAGCTTTTGAAGCAGAGTCAAAATATATAAAAAGGGCTTCATAATGTTGAAAGAAATTCTAACTTCTGACAATTATTGGCGAAGATACATCCGTTTGAATTTGGAAACAGAAACTTAAAACGTCAATTTCTCGAAATGACTTCGAGACTACATATTTTCAGCTTTTGAAGCAGAGTCAAAATATATAAAACGGGGTTCATAATGTTGAAAGAAATTCTAACTTCTGACAATTATTGGCGAAGATACATCCGTTTGAATTTGGAAACAGAAACTTAAAACGTCAATTTCTCGAAATGACTTCGAGACTACATATTTTCAGCTTTTGATGCAGAATCAAAATATATAAAAAGGGCTTCATAATGTTGAAAGAAATTCTAACTTCTGACAATTATTGGCGAAGATACATCCGTTTGAATTTGGAAACAGAAACTTAAAACGTCAATTTCTCGAAATGACTTCGAGACCACATATTTTCAGCTTTTGATGCAGAATCAACATATATAAAAAGGGGTTCATAATGTTGAAAGAAATTCTAACTTCTGACAATTATTGGCGAGAATACATCCGTTTGAATTTGGAAACAGAAACTTAAAACGTCAATTTCTCGAAATGACTTCGAGACTACATATTTTCAGCTTTTGAAGCAGAGTCAAAATATATAAAAAGGGCTTCATAATGTTGAAAGAAATTCTAACTTCTGACAATTATTGGCGAAGATACATCCGTTTGAATTTGGAAACAGAAACTTAAAACGTCGATTTCTCGAAATGACTTCCAGACTACATATTTTCAGCTTTTGATCCAGAATCAAAATATATAAAAAGGGCTTCATAATGTTGAAAGAAATTCTAACTTCTGACAATTATTGGCGAAGATACATCCGTTTGAATTTGGAAACAGAAACTTAAAACGTCAATTTCTCGAAATGACTTCGAGGCTACATATTTTCAACTTTTGATGCAGAGTCAAAATATATAAAAAGGGCTTCATAATGTGAAAGAAATTCTAACTTCTGACAATTATTGGCGAAGATACATCCGTTTGAATTTGGAAACAGAAACTTAAAACGTCGATTTCGCAAAATAACTTCGAGACTACATATTTTCAGCTTTTGATGCAGAGTCAAAATATATAAAAATGGCTTCATAATGTTGAAAGAAATTCTAACTTCTGACAATTATTGGCGAAGATACATCCGTTTGAATTTGGAAACAGAAACTTAAAACGTCAATTTCTCGAAATGACTTCGAGACTACATATTTTCAGCTTTTGATGCATAGTCAAAATATATGAAAAGGCTTCATAATCTTCAAAGAAATTCTAACTTCTGACAATTATTGGCCAAGACACATCCGTTTGAATCTGGACACAGAAACTTAAAACGTCAATTTCTCGAAATGACTTCGAGACTACATATTTTCAGCTTTTGAAGCAGAGTCAAAATATATAAAAAGGGCTTCATAATGTTGAAAGAAATTCTAACTTCTGACAATTATTGGCGAAAATACATCCGTTCGAATTTGGAAACAGAAACTTAAAACGTCAATTTGTCGAATTTATTTCAAGAATAAATATTTGCAACTTTTGATGCAGAATCAAAATATATAAAAAGGGCTTCATAATGTTGAAAGAAATTCTAACTTCTGACAATTATTGGCGAAGATACATTCGTTTGAATTTGGGAAAAGAAACTTAAACCGCCAATATCTCGAAATGACTTCGAGACCACATATTTTCAGCTTTTGATGCAGAATCAACATATATAAAAAGGGCTTCATAATGTTGAAAGAAATTCTAACTTCTGACAATTATTGGCGAAGATACATCCGTTTGAATTTGGAAACAGAAACTTAAAACGTCAATTTCTCGAAATGACTTCGAGACTACATATTTTCAGCTTTTGATCCAGAATCAAAATATATAAAAAGGGCTTCATAATGTTGAAAGAAATTCTAACTTCTGACAATTATTGGCGAAGATACATCCGTTTGAATTTGGAAACAGAAACTTAAAACGTCAATTTCTCGAAATGACTTCGAGACTACATATTTTCAACTTTTGATGCAGAATCAAAATATATAAAAAGGGATTGATAATGTTGAAAGAAATTCTAACTTCTGACAATTATTGGCGAAGATACATCCGTTTGAATTTGGAAACAGAAACTTAAAACGTCAATTTCTCGAAATGACTTCAAGACTACATATTTTCAGCTTTTGATGCAGAATCAAAATATATAAAAAGGGCTTCATAATGTTGAAAGAAATTCTAACCGCTGACAATTATTGGCGAAGATACATCCGCGCCAATATCTCGAAATGACTTCGAGACCACATATTTTCAGCTTTTGATGCAGAATCAACATATATAAAAAGGGGTTCATAGTGTTGAGAGAAATTCTAACTTCTGACAATTATTGGCGAGGATACATCCGTTTGAATTTGGAAACAGAAACTTAAAGCGTCAATTTCTCGAAATGACTTCGAGACCACATATTTTCAGCTTTTGATGCAGAGTCAAAATATATAAAAAGGGCTTCATAATGTTGAAAGAAATTCTAACTTCTGACAATTATTGGCGAAGATACATCCGTTTGAATTTGGAAACAGAAACTTAAAACGTCGATTTCTTGAAATGACTTCGAGACTACATATTTTCAGCTTTTGATGCAGAATCAAAATATATAAAAAGGGCTTCATAATGTTGAAAGAAATTCTAACTTCTGACAATTATTGGCGAAGATACATCCGTTTGAATTTGGAAACCGAAACTTAAAACGTCAATTTCTCGAAATGACTTCGCGACTACATATTTTCAGCTTTTGATACAGAGTCAAAATATATAAAAAGGGCTTCATAATGTTGAAAGAAATTCTAACTTCAGACAATTATTGGCGAAGATACATCCGTTTGAATTTGGAAACAGAAACTTAAAACGTCGATTTCGCGAAATAACTTCGAGACTACATATTTTCAGATTTGATGCAGAGTCAAAATATATAAAAATGGCTTCATAATGTTGAAAGAAATTCTAACTTCTGACAATTATTGGCGAAGATACATCCGTTTGAATTTGGAAACAGAAACTTCAAACGTCAATTTCTCGAAATGACTTCGAGACTACATATTTTCAGCTTTTGATGCAGAGTCAAAATATATAAAAAGGGCTTCATAATGTTGAAAGAAATTTTAACTTCTGACAATTATTGGCGAAGATACATCCGTTTGAATTTGGAAACAGAAACTTAAAACGTCAATTTCTCGAAATGACTTCGAGACTACATATTTTCAACTTTTGATGCAGAATCAAAATATATAAAAAGGGCTTCATAATGTTGAAAGAAATTCTAACTTCTGACAATTATTGGCGCAGATACATCCGTTTGAATTTGGGAAAAGAAACTTAAGCCGCCAATATCTCGAAATGACTTCGAGACCACATATTTTCAGCTTTTGATGCAGAATCAACATATATAAAAAGAGCTTCATAATGTTGAAAGAAATTCTAACTTCTGACAATTATTGGCGAAGATACATCCGTTTGAATTTGGAAACAGAAACTTAAAACGTCAATTTCTCGAAATGACTTCGAGACTACATATTTTCAGCTTTTGATGCAGAATCAAAATATATAAAAAGGGCTTCATAATGTTGAAAGAAATTTTAACTTCTCACAATTATTGGCGAAGATACATCCGTTTGAATTTGGAAACAGAAACTTAAAACGTAAATTTCTCGAAATGACTTCGCGACTACATATTTTCAGCTTTTGATGCAGAGTCAAAATATATAAAAAGGGCTTCATAATGTTGAAAGAAATTCTAACTTCTGACAATTATTGGCGAAGATACATCTGTTTGAATTTGGGAAAAGAAACTTAAACCGCCAATATCTCGAAATGACTTCGAGACCACATATTTTCAGCTTTTGATGCAGAATCAACATATATAAAAAGGGGTTCATAATGTTGAAAGAAATTCTAACTTCTGACAATTATTGGCGAAGATACATCCGTTTGAATTTGGAAACAGAAACTTAAAACGTCAATTTCTCGAAATGACTTCGAGACTACATATTTTCAGCTTTTGATGCAGAGTCAAAATATATAAAAATGGCTTCATAATGTTGAAAGAAATTCTAACTTCTGACAATTATTGGCGAAGATACATCCGTTTGAATTTGGAAACAGAATCTTAAAACGTCAATTTCTCGAAATGACTTCGAGACTACATATTTTCAGCTTTTGATGCAGAGTCAAAATATATAAAAAGGGCTTCATAATGTTGAAAGAAATTCTAACTTTTGACAATTATTGGCGAAGATACATCCGTTTGAATTTGGAAACAGAAACTTAAAACGTCAATTTCTCGAAATGACTTCGCGACTACATATTTTCAGCTTTTGATGCAGAGTCAAAATATATAAAAAGGGCTTCATAATGTTGAAAGAAATTCTAACTTCTGACAATTATTGGCGAAGATATATCCGTTTGAATTTGGAAACAGAAACTTAAAACGTCAATTTCTCGAAATGACTTCGAGACTACATATTTTCAGCTTTTGATGCAGAATTAAAATATATAAAAAGGGCTTCATAATGTTGAAAGAAATTCTAACTTCTGACAATTATTGGCGAAGATACATCCGTTTGAATTTGGAAACAGAAACTTAAGCCGCCAATATCTCGAAATGACTTCGAGACTACATATTTTCAGCTTTTGATGCAGAATCAAAATATATAAAAAGGGCTTCATAATGTTGAAAGAAATTCTAACTTCTGACAATTATTGGCGAAGATACATCCGTTTGAATTTGGAAACAGAGACTTAAAACGTCGATTTCTCGAAATGACTTCGAGACTACATATTTTCAGCTTTTGATGCAGAGTCGAAATATATAAAAGGGCTTCATAATGTTGAAAGAAATTCTAACTTCTGACAATTATTGGCGAAGATACATCCGTTTGAATTTGGGAAAATAAACTTAAAACGCCAATATCTCGAAATGACTTCGAGACTACATATTTTCAGCTTTTGATGCAGAATCAAAATATATAAAAAGGGGTTCATAATGTTGCAAGAAATTTTAACTTCTGACAATTATTGGCGAAGATACATCCGTTTGAATTTGGAAACAGAAACTTAAAACGTCAATTTCTCGAAATGACTTCAAGACTACATATTTTCTGCGTTTGATGCAGAATCAAAATATATAAAAAGGGCTTCATAATGTTGAAAGAAATTCTAACTTCTGACAATTATTGGCGAAGATACATCCGTTTGAATTTGGAAACCGAAACTTAAAACGTCAATTTCTCGAAATGACTTCGAGACTACATATTTTCAGCTTTTGAAGCAGAGTCAAAATATATAAAAAGGGTTTCATAATGTTGAAAGAAATTCTAACTGCTGACAATTATCGGCGAAGATACATCCGGTTGAATTTGAAAACCGAAACTTAAAACGTCAATTTCTCGAAATGACTTCGCGACTACATATATTCAGCTTTTGATGCAGAGTCAAAATATATAAAAAGGGCTTCATAATGTTGAAAGAAATTCTAACTTCTGACAATTATTGGCGAAGATACATCCGTCTGAATTTGGAAAAAGAAACTTAAGCCGCCAATATCTCGAAATGACTCCGAGACTACATATTTTCAGCTTTTGAAGCAGAGTCAAAATATATAAAAAGGGTTTCATAATGTTGAAAGAAATTCTAACTTCTGACAATTATTGGCGAAGATACATCCGTTTGAATTTGGAAACAGAAACTTAAAACGTCAATTTCTCGAACTGACTTCGAGACTACATATTTTCAGCTTTTGAAGCAGAGTCAAAATATATAAAAAGGGCTTCATAATGTTGAAAGAAATTCTAACTTCTGACAATTATTGGCGAAGATACATCCGTTTGAATTTGGAAACAGAAACTTAAAACGTCAATTTCTCGAAATGACTTCGAGACTACATATTTTCAGCTTTTGAAGCAGAGTCAAAATATATAAAAAGGGCTTCATAATGTTGAAAGAAATTCTAACTTCTGACAATTATTGGCGAAGATACATCCGTTTGAATTTGGAAACAGAGACTTAAAACGTGGATTTCTCGAAATGATTTCGAGACTACATATTTTCAGCTTTTGATACAGAATCAAAATATATAAAAAGGGCTTCATAATGTTGAAAGAAATTCTAACTTCTGACAATTATTGACGAAGATACATCCGTTTGATTTTGGAAACAGAAACTTAAAACGTCAATTTCTCGAAATGACTTCGAGACTACATATTTTCAGCTTTTGATGCAGAATCAAAATATATAAAAAGGGCTTCATAATGTTGAAAGAAATTCTAACTTCTGACAATTATTGGCGAAGATACATCCGTTTGAATTTGGAAACCGAAACTTAAAACGTCAATTTCTCGAAATGACTTCGCAACTATATATTTTCAGCTTTTGATGCAGAGTCAAAATATATAAAAAGGGCTTCATGATGTTGAAAGAAATTCTGACTTCTGACAATTATTGGCGAAGATACATCCGTTTGAATTTGGGAAAATAAACTTAAAACGCCAATATCTCGAAATGACTTCGAGACTACATATTTTCAGCTTTTGATGCAGAATCAAAATATATAAAAAGGGGTTCATAATGTTGAAAGAAATTCTAACTTCTGACAATTATTGGCGAAGATACATCCGTTTGAATTTGGAAACAGAAACTTAAAACGTCAATTTCTCGAAATGACTTCGAGACTACATATTTTCAGCTTTTGATGCAGAGTCAAAATATATAAAAAGGGCTTCATAATGTTGAAAGAAATTCAAACTTCTGACAATTATTGGCGAAGATACATCCGTTTGATTTGGAAACAGAAACTTAAAACGTCAATTTCTCGAAATGACTTCGCGACTACATATTTTCAGCTTTTGATGCAGAGTCAAAATATATAAAAAGGGCTTCATAATGTTGAAAGAAATTCTGACTTCTGACAATTATTGGCGAAGATACATCCGTTTGAATTTGGGAAAATAAACTTAAAACGCCAATATCTCGAAATGACTTCGAGACTACATATTTTCAGCTTTTGATGCCGAGTCAAAATATATAAAAAAGGGCTTCATAATGTTGATAGAAATTCAAACTTCTGACAATTATTGGCGAAGATACATCCGTTTGAATTTGGAAACAGAGACTTAAAACGTCGATTTCTCGAAATGACTTCGCGACTACATATTTTCCGCTTATGATGCAGAGTCAAAATATATAAAATGAGCTTCATAATGTTGACAGAAATTCTGACTTCTGACAATTATAGGCGAAGATACATCCGTTTGAATTTGGGAAAATAAACTTAAAACGCCAATATCTCGAAATGACTTCGAGACTACATATTTTCAGGTTTTGATGCCGAGTCAAAATATATAAAAAGGGCTTCATAATGTTGATAGAAATTCAAACTTCTGACAATTATTGGCGAAGATACATCCGTTTGAATTTGGAAACAGAAACTTAAAACGTCAATTTCTCGAAATGACTTCGCGACTACATATTTTCAGCTTTTGATGCAGAGTCAAAATTTATAAAAAGGGCTTCATAATGTTGAAAGAAATTCTGACTTCTGACAATTATTGGCGAAGATACATCCGTTTGAATTTGGGAAAAGAAACTTAAGCCGCCAATATCTCGAAATGACTTCGAGACTACATATTTTCAGCTTTTGATGCAGAATCAAAATATATAAAAAGGGCTTCATAATGTTGAAAGAAATTCTAACTTCTGACAATTATTGGCGAAGATACATCCGTTTGAATTTGGAAACCGAAACTTAAAACGTCAATTTCTCGAAATGACTTCGCAACTACATATTTTCAGCTTTTGATGCAGAGTCAAAATATATAAAAAGGGCTTCATGATGTTGAAAGAAATTCTAACTTCTGACAATTATTGGCGAAGATACATCCGTTTGAATTTGGGAAAATAAACTTAAAACGTTAAATCAATTATCTCGAAATGACTTCGAGACTACATATTTTCAGCTTTTGATGCAGAATCAAAATATATAAAAAGGGGTTCATAATGTTGAAAGAAATTCTAACTTCTGACAATTATTGGCGAAGATACATCCGTTTGAATTTGGAAACAGAAACTTAAAACGTCAATTTCTCGAAATGACTTCGAGACTACATATTTTCAGCTTTTGATGCAGAGTCAAAATATATAAAAAGGGCTTCATAATGTTGAAAGAAATTCTGACTTCTGACAATTATTGGCGAAGATACATCCGTTTGAATTTGGGAAAATAAACTTAAAACGCCAATATCTCGAAATGACTTCGAGACTACATATTTTCAGCTTTTGATGCAGAGTCAAAATATATAAAAAGGGCTTCATAATGTTGAAAGAAATTCTGACTTCTGACAATTATTGGCGAAGATACATCCGTTTGAATTTGGGAAAATAAACTTAAAACGCCAATATCTCGAAATGACTTCGAGACTACATATTTTTAGCTTTTGATGCAGAATCAAAATATATAAAAAGGGTTCATAATGTTGAAAGAAATTCTAACTTCTGACAATTATTGGCGAAGATACATCCGGTTGAATTTGGAAACCGAAACTTAAAACGTAAATTTCTCGAAATGACTTCGCGACTACATATTTTCAGCTTTTGATGCAGAGTCAAAATATATAAAAAGGGCTTCATAATGTTGAAAGAAATTCTAACTTCTGACAATTATTGGCGAAGATACATCTGTTTGAATTTGGGAAAAGAAACTTAAACCGCCAATATCTCGAAATGACTTCGAGACCACATATTTTCAGCTTTTGATGCAGAATCAACATATATAAAAAGGGGTTCATAATGTTGAAAGAAATTCTAACTTCTGACAATTATTGGCGAAGATACATCCGTTTGAATTTGGAAACAGAAACTTAAAACGTCAATTTCTCGAAATGACTTCGCGACTACATATTTTCAGCTTTTGATGCAGAGTCAAAATTTATAAAAAGGGCTTCATAATGTTGAAAGAAATTCTAACTTCTGACAATTATTGGCGAAGATACATCCGTTTGAATTTGGAAACAGAAACTTAAAACGTAATTTTCTCGAAATGACTTCGAGACCACATATTTTCAGCTTTTGATGCAGAGTCAAAATATATAAAAAGGGGTTCATAATGTTGAAAGAAATTCTGACTTCTGACAATTATTGGCGAAGATACATCCGTTTGAATTTGGGAAAATAAACTTAAAACGCCAATATCTCGAAATGACTTCGAGACTACATATTTTCAGCTTTTGATGCCGAGTCAAAATATATAAAAAGGGCTTCATAATGTTGATAGAAATTCAAACTTCTGACAATTATTGGCGAAGATACATCCGTTTGAATTTGGAAACAGAAACTTAAAACGTCAATTTCTCGAAATGACTTCGCGACTACATATTTTCCGCTTATGATGCAGAATCAAAATATATAAAATGAGCTTCATAATGTTGACAGAAATTCTGACTTCTGACAATTATAGGCGAAGATACATCCGTTTGAATTTGGGAAAAGAAACTTAAAACGCCAATATCTCGAAATGACTTCGAGACTACATATTTTCAGGTTTTGATGCCGAGTCAAAATATATAAAAAGGGCTTCATAATGTTGAAAGAAATTCAAACTTCTGACAATTATTGGCGAAGATACATCCGTTTGAATTTGGAAACAGAAACTTAAAACGTCAATTTCTCGAAATGACTTCGCGACTACATATTTTCAGCTTTTGATGCAGAGTCAAAATTTATAAAAAGGGCTTCATAATGTTGAAAGAAATTCTGACTTCTGACAATTATTGGCGAAGATACATCCGTTTGAATTTGGGAAAAGAAACTTAAGCCGCCAATATCTCGAAATGACTTCGAGACTACATATTTTCAGCTTTTGATGCAGAATCAAAATATATAAAAAGGGCTTCATAATGTTGAAAGAAATTCTAACTTCTGACAATTATTGGCGAAGATACATCCGGTTGAATTTGGAAACCGAAACTTAAAACGTCAATTTCTCGAAATGACTTCGCAACTACATATTTTCAGCTTTTGATGCAGAGTCAAAATATATAAAAAGGGCTTCATGATGTTGAAAGAAATTCTGACTTCTGACAATTATTGGCGAAGATACATCCGTTTGAATTTGGGAAAATAAACTTAAAACGCCAATATCTCGAAATGACTTCGCGACTACATATTTTCAGCTTTTGATGCAGAATCAAAATATATAAAAAGGGGTTCATAATGTTGAAAGAAATTCTAACTTCTGACAATTATTGGCGAAGATACATCCGTTTGAATTTGGAAACAGAAACTTAAAACGTCAATTTCTCGAAATGACTTCGAGACTACATATTTTCAGCTTTTGATGCAGAGTCAAAATATATAAAAAGGGCTTCATAATGTTGAAGGAAATTCAAACTTCTGACAATTATTGGCGAAGATACATCCGTTTGAATTTGGAAACAGAAACTTAAAACGTCAATTTCTCGAAATGATTTCGAGACTACATATTTTCAGCTTTTGATGCAGAGTCAAAATATATAAAAAGGGCTTCATAATGTTGAAAGAAATTCTGACTTCTGACAATTATTGGCGAAGATACATCCGTTTGAATTTGGGAAAATAAACTTAAAACGCCAATATCTCGAAATGACTTCGAGACTACATATTTTCAGCTTTTGATGCAGAGTCAAAATATATAAAAAGGGCTTCATAATGTTGAAAGAAATTCTGACTTCTGACAATTATTGGCGAAGATACATCCGTTTGAATTTGGGAAAATAAACTTAAAACGCCAATATCTCGAAATGACTTCGAGACTACATATTTTTAGCTTTTGATGCAGAATCAAAATATATAAAAAGGGTTCATAATGTTGAAAGAAATTCTAACTTCTGACAATTATTGGCGAAGATACATCCGGTTGAATTTGGAAACCGAAACTTAAAACGTAAATTTCTCGAAATGACTTCGCGACTACATATTTTCAGCTTTTGATGCAGAGTCAAAAAATATAAAAAGGGCTTCATAATGTTGAAAGAAATTCTGACTTCTGACAATTATTGGCGAAGATACATCTGTTTGAATTTGGGAAAAGAAACTTAAACCGCCAATATCTCGAAATGACTTCGAGACCACATATTTTCAGCTTTTGATGCAGAATCAACATATATAAAAAGGGGGTTCATAATGTTGAAAGAAATTCTAACTTCTGACAATTATTGGCGAAGATACATCCGTTTGAATTTGGAAACAGAAACTTAAAACGTCAATTTCTCGAAATGACTTCGAGACTACATATTTTCAGCTTTTGAAGCAGAGTCAAAATATATAAAAAGGGCTTCATAATGTTGAAAGAAATTCTAACTTCTGACAATTATTGGCGAAGATACATCCGTTTGAATTTGGAAACAGAAACTTAAAACGTCGATTTCTCGAAATGACTTCGAGACGACATATTTTCAGCTTTTGATGCAGAATCAAATATATAAAAAGGGCTTCATAATGTTGAAAGAAATTCTAACTGCTGACAATTATTGGCGAAGATACATCCGTTTGAATTTGGAAACCGAAACTTAAAACGTCAATTTCTCGAAATGACTTCGAGACTACATATTTTCAGCTTTTGATGCAGAATCAAAATATATAAAAAGGGCTTCATATTGTTGAAAGAAATTCTAAGTTCTGACAATTATTGGCGAAGATACATCCGTTTGAATTTGGAAACAGAAACTTAAAACGTCAATTTCTCGAAATGACTTCGAGACTACATATTTTCAGCTTTTGATGCAGAGTCAAAATATATAAAAATGGCTTCATAATGTTGAAAAGAAATTCTAACTTCTGACAATTATTGGCGAAGATACATCCGTTTGAATTGGAAACAGAAACTTAAAACGTCAATATCTCGAAATGACTTCGCGACTACATATTTTCAGCTTTTGATGCAGAGTCAAAATATATAAAAAGGGCTTCATAATGTTGAAAGAAATTCTAACTTCTGACAATTATTGGCGAAGATACATCCGTTTGAATTTGGAAACAGGAACTTAAAACGTCAATTTCTCGAAATGACTTCGAGACTACATATTTTCAGCTTTTGATGCAGGGGCAAAATATATAAAAAGGGCTTCATAATGTTGAAAGAAATTCCAACTTCTGACAATTATTGGCGAAGATACATCCGTTTGAATTTGGAAACAGAAACTTAAAACGTCAATTTCTCGAAATGACTTCGAGACTACATATTTTCAACTTTTGATGCAGAATCAAAATATATAAAAAGGGCTTCATAATGTTGAAAGAAATTCTGACTTCTGACAATTATTGGCGAAGATACATCCGTTTGAATTTGGGAAAAGAAACTTAAACCGCCAATATCTCGAAATGACTTCGAGACCACATATTTTCAGCTTTTGATGCAGAATCAACATATATAAAAAAAAGGTTCATAATGTTGAAAGAAATTCTAACTTCTGACAATTATTGGCGAAGATACATCCGTTTGAATTTGGAAACAGAAACTTAAAACGTCAATTTCTCGAAATGACTTCGAGACTACATATTTTCAGCTTTTGAAGCAGAGTCAAAATATATAAAAAGGGCTTCATAATGTTGAAAGAAATTCTAACTTCTGACAATTATTGGCGAAGATACATCCGTTTGAATTTGGAAACAGAAACTTAAAACGTCAATTTCTCGAAATGACTTCGAGACTACATATTTTCAGCTTTTGATGCAGAATCAAAATACATAAAAAGGGCTTCATAATGTTGAAAGAAATTCTAACTTCTGACAATTATTGGCGAAGATACATCCGTTTGAATTTGGAAACAGAAACTTAAAACGTCAATTTCTCGAAATGACTTCGAGACTACATATTTTCAGCTTTTGAAGCAGAGTCAAAATATATAAAAAGGGTTTCATAATGTTGAAAGAAATTCTAACTGCTGACAATTATCGGCGAAGATACATCCGGTTGAATTTGGAAACCGAAACTTAAAACGTCAATTTCTCGAAATGACTTCGCGACTACATATATTCAGCTTTTGATGCAGAGTCAAAATATATAAAAAGGGCTTCATAATGTTGAAAGAAATTCTAACTTCTGACAATTATTGGCGAAGATACATCCGTTTGAATTTGGAAACAGAGACTTAAAACGTCGATTTCTCGAAATGACTTCGAGACTACATATTTTCAGCTTTTGATGCAGAATCAAAATATATAAAAAGGGCTTCATAATGTTGAAAGAAATTCTAACTTCTGACAATTATTGGCGAAGATACATCCGTTTGAATTTGGAAACAGAAACTTAAAACGTCAATTTCTCGAAATGACTTCGAGACTACATATTTTCAGCTTTTGATGCAGAGTCAAAATATATAAAAAGGGCTTCATAATGTTGAAAGAAATTCTAACTTCTGACAATTATTGGCGAAGATACATCCGTTTGAATTTGGAAACAGAAACTTAAAACGTCAATTTCTCGAAATGACTTCAAGACTACATATTTTCAGCTTTTGATGCAGAATCAAAATACATAAAAAGGGCTTCATAATGTTGAAAGAAATTCTAACTTCTGACAATTATTGGCGAAGATACATCCGTTTGAATTTGGAAACAGAAACTTAAAACGTCAATTTCTCGAAATGACTTCGAGACTACATATTTTCAGCTTTTGATGCAGAATCAAAATACATAAAAAGGGCTTCATAATGTTGAAAGAAATTCTAACTTCTGACAATTATTTGGCAAAGATACATCCGTTTGAATTTGGGAAAATAAACTTAAAACGCCAATATCTCGAAATGACTTCCAGACTACATATTTTCAGCTTTTGATGCAGAATCAAAATATATAAAAAGGGGTTCATAATGTTGCAAGAAATTCTAACTTCTGACAATTATTGGCGAAGATACATCCGTTTGAATTTGGAAACAGAAACTTAAAACGTCAATTTCTCGAAATGACTTCAAGACTACATATTTTCAGCTTTTGATGCAGAATCAAAATACATAAAAAGGGCTTCATAATGTTGAAAGAAATTCTAACTTCTGACAATTATTGGCGAAGATACATCCGTTTGAATTTGGAAACAGAAACTTAAAACGTCAATTTCTCGAAATGACTTCGAGACTACATATTTTCAGCTTTTGAAGCAGAGTCAAAATATATAAAAAGGGTTTCATAATGTTGAAAGAAATTCTAACTGCTGACAATTATCGGCGAAGATACATCCGGTTGAATTTGGAAACCGAAACTTAAAACGTCAATTTCTCGAAATGACTTCGCGACTACATATATTCAGCTTTTGATGCAGAGTCAAAATATATAAAAAGGGCTTCATAATGTTGAAAGAAATTCTGACTTCTGACATTATTGGCGAAGATACATCCGTTTGAATTTGGAAACAGAAACTTAAAACGCCAATTTCTCGAAATGACTTCGAGACTACATATTTTCAGCTTTTGAAGCAGAGTCAAAATATATAAAAAGGGTTTCATAATGTTGAAAGAAATTCTAACTTCTGACAATTATTGGCGAAGATACATCCGTTTGAATTTGGAAACAGAAACTTAAAACGTCAATTTCTCGAAATGACTTCGAGACTACATATTTTCAGCTTTTGAAGCAGAGTCAAAATATATAAAAAGGGCTTCATAATGTTGAAAGAAATTCTAACTTCTGACAATTATTGGCGAAGATACATCCGTTTGAATTTGGAAACAGAGACTTAAAACGTCGATTTCTCGAAATGACTTCGAGACTACATATTTTCAGCTTTTGATGCAGAATCAAAATATATAAAAAGGGCTTCATAATGTTGAAAGAAATTCTAACTTCTGACAATTATTGGCGAAGATACATCCGTTTGAATTTGGAAACAGAAACTTAAAACGTCAATTTCTCGAAATGACTTCGAGACTACATATTTTCAGCTTTTGATGCAGAGTCAAAATATATAAGAAGGGCTTCATAATGTTGAAAGAAATTCTAACTTCTGACAATTATTGGCGAAGATACATCCGTTTGAATTTGGAAACAGAAACTTAAAACGTCAATTTCTCGAAATGACTTCGCGACTACATATTTTCAGCTTTTGATGCAGAATCAAAATATATAAAAAGGGCTTCATAATGTTGAAAGAAATTCTAACTTCTGACAATTATTGGCGAAGATACATCCGTTTGAATTTGGAAACCGAAACTTAAAACGTCAATTTCTCGAAATGACTTCGCAACTACATATTTTCAGCTTTTGATGCAGAGTCAAAATATATAAAAAGGGCTTCATGATGTTGAAAGAAATTCTGACTTCTGACAATTATTGGCGAAGATACATCCGTTTGAATTTGGGAAAATAAACTTAAAACGCCAATATCTCGAAATGACTTCGAGACTACATATTTTCAGCTTTTGATGCAGAATCAAAATATATAAAAAGGGGTTCATAATGTTGAAAGAAATTCTAACTTCTGACAATTATTGGCGAAGATACATCCGTTTGAATTTGGAAACAGAAACTTAAAACGTCAATTTCTCGAAATGACTTCGAGACTACATATTTTCAGCTTTTGATGCAGAGTCAAAATATATAAAAAGGGCTTCATAATGTTGAAAGAAATTCAAACTTCTGACAATTATTGGCGAAGATACATCCGTTTGAATTTGGAAACAGAAACTTAAAACGTCAATTTCTCGAAATGACTTCGCGACTACATATTTTCAGCTTTTGATGCAGAGTCAAAATATATAAAAAGGGCTTCATAATGTTGAAAGAAATTCTGGCTTCTGACAATTATTGGCGAAGATACATCCGTCTGAATTTGGGAAAATAAACTTAAAACGCCAATATCTCGAAATGACTTCGAGACTACATATTTTCAGCTTTTGATGCCGAGTCAAAATATATAAAAAGGGCTTCATATTGTTGATAGAATTTCAAACTTCTGACAATTATTGGCGAAGATACATCCGTTTGAATTTGGAAACAGAAACTTAAAACGTCAATTTCTCGAAATGACTTCGCGACTACATATTTTCCGCTTATGATGCAGAGTCAAAATATATAAAATGAGCTTCATAATGTTGACAGAAATTCTGACTTCTGACAATTATAGGCGAAGATACATCCGTTTGAATTTGGGAAAATAAACTTAAAACGCCAATATCTCGAAATGACTTCGAGACTACATATTTTCAGCTTTTGATGCAGAATCAAAATATATAAAAAGGGCTTCATAATGTTGAAAGAAATTCTAACTTCTGACAATTATTGGCGAAGATACATCCATTTGAATTTGGAAACAGAAACTTAAAACGTCAATTTCTCGAAATGACTTCGAGACTACATATTTTCAGCTTTCGATGCAGAGTCAAAATATATAAAAATGGCTTCATAATGTTGAAAGGAATTCTAACTTCTGACAATTATTGGCGAAGATACATCCGTTTGAATTTGGAAACAGAAACTTAAAACGTCAATTTCTCGAAATGACTTCGAGACTACAAATTTTCAGCTTTTGATGCATAGTCAAAATATATAAAAAGGGCTTCATAATGTTGAAAGAAATTCTAACTTCTGACAATTATTGGCGAAGATACATCCGTTTGAATTTGGAAACAGAAACTTAAAACGTCAATTTCTCGAAATGACTTCGAGACTATATATTTTCGGCTTTTGATGCAGGGTCAAAATATATAAAAAGGGCTTCATAATGTTGAAAGAAATTCAAACTTCTGACAATTATTGGCGAAGATACATCCGTTTGAATTTGGAAACAGAAACTTAAAACGTCAATTTCTCGAAATGACTTCGAGACTACATATTTTCAGCTTTTGATGCAGAGTCAAAATATATAAAAAGGGCTTCATAATGTTGAAAGAAATTCTAACTTCTGACAATTATTGGCGAAGATACATCCGTTTGAATTTGGAAAAAGAAACTTAAGCCGCCAATATCTCGAAATGACTCCGAGACTACATATTTTCAGCTTTTGATGCAGAATCAAAATATATAAAAAGGGGTTCATAATGTTGACAGAAATTCTAACTTCTGACAATTATTGGCGAAGATACATCCGTTTGAATTTGGAAACAGAAACTTAAAACGTCAATTTCTCGAAATGACTTCGAGACTACATATTTTCAGCTTTTGAAGCAGAGTCAAAATATATAAAAAGGGCTTCATAATGTTGAAAGAAATTCTAACTTCTGACAATTATTGGCGAAGATACATCCGTTTGAATTTGGAAACAGAAACTTAAAACGTCAATTTCTCGAAATGACTTCGAGACCACATATTTTCAGCTTTTGATGCAGAATCAACATATATAAAAAGGGGTTCATAATGTTGAAAGAAATTCTAACTTCTGACAATTATTGGCGAAGATACATCCGTTTGAATTTGGAAACAGAAACTTAAAACGTCAATTTCTCGAAATGACTTCGAGACTACATATTTTCAGCTTTTGATGCATAGTCAAAATATATAAAAAGGGCTTCATAATGTTGAAAGAAATTCTAACTTCTGACAATTATTGGCGAAGATACATCCGTTTGAATTTGGAAACAGAAACTTAAAACGTCAATTTCTCGAAATGACTTCGAGACTATATATTTTCAGCTTTTGATGCCGAGTCAAAATATATAAAAAGGGCTTCATAATGTTGAAAGAAATTCTAACTTCTGACAATTATTGGCGAAGATACATCCGTTTGAATTTGGAAACAGAAACTTAAAACGTCAATTTCGCGAAATGACTTCAGACTACATATTTTCAGCTTTTGATGCAGAATCAAAATATATAAAAAGGGCTTCATAATGTTGAAAGAAATTCTAACTTCTGACAATTATTGGCGAAGATACATCCGTTTGAATTTGGAAACAGAAACTTAAAACGTCAATTTCTCTAACTGACTTCGAGACTACATATTTTCAGCTTTTGATGCAGAGTCAAAATATATAAAAAGGGCTTCATAATGTTGAAAGAAATTCTAACTTCTGACAATTATTGGCGAAGATACATCCGTTTGAATTTGGAAAAAGAAACTTAAGCCGCCAATATCTCGAAATGACTCCGAGACTACATATTTTCAGCTTTTGATGCAAAATCAAAATATATTAAAAGGGGTTCATAATGTTGAAAGAAATTTTAACTTCTGACAATTATTGGCGAAGATACATCCGTTTGAATTTGGAAACAGAAACTTAAAACGTCAATTTCTCTAACTGACTTCGAGACAACATATTTTCAGCTTTTGATGCATAGTCAAAATATATAAAATGAGCTTCATAATGTTGACAGAAATTCTGACTTCTGACAATTATAGGCGAAGATACATCCGTTTGAATTTGGGAAAATAAACTTAAAACGCCAATATCTCGAAATGACTTCGAGACTACATATTTTCAGCTTTTGATGCAGAATCAAAATATATAAAAAAGGCTTCATAATGTTGAAAGAAATTCTATCTTCTGACAATTATTGGCGAAGATACATCCATTTGAATTTGGAAACAGAAACTTAAAACGTCAATTTCTCGAAATGACTTCGAGACTACATATTTTCAGCTTTTGATGCAGAGTCAAAATATATAAAAATGGCTTCATAATGTTGAAAGGAATTCTAACTTCTGACAATTATTGGCGAAGATACATCCGTTTGAATTTGGAAACAGAAACTTAAAACGTCAATTTCTCGAAATGACTTCGAGACTACATATTTTCAGCTTTTGATGCATAGTCAAAATATATAAAAAGGGCTTCATAATGTTGAAAGAAATTCTAACTTCTGACAATTATTGGCGAAGATACATCCGTTTGAATTTGGAAACAGAAACTTAAAACGTCAATTTCTCGAAATGACTTCGAGACTACATATTTTGAGCTTTTGATGCAGAATCAAAATATATAAAAAGGGCTTCATAATGTTGAAGGAAATTCTAACTTCTGACAATTATTGGCGAAGATACATCCGTTTGAATTTGGAAACAGAAACTTAAAACGTCAATTTCTCGAAATGACTTCGAGACTACATATTTTCAGCTTTTGATGCAGAGTCAAAATATATAAAAAGGGCTTCATAATGTTGAAAGAAATTCTGACTTCTGACAATTATTGGCGAAGATACATCCGTTTGAATTTGGAAAAAGAAACTTAAGCCGCCAATATCTCGAAATGACTCCGAGACTACATATTTTCAGCTTTTGATGCAGAATCAAAATATATAAAAAGGGGTTCATAATGTTGAAAGAAATTCTAACTTCTGACAATTATTGGCGAAGATACATCCGTTTGAATTTGGAAACAGAAACTTAAAACGTCAATTTCTCGAACTGACTTCGAGACTACATATTTTCAGCTTTTGAAGCAGAGTCAAAATATATAAAAAGGGCTTCATAATGTTGAAAGAAATTCTAACTTCTGACAATTATTGGCGAAGATACATCCGTTTGAATTTGGAAACAGAAACTTAAAACGTCAATTTCTCGAAATGACTTCGAGACCACATATTTTCAGCTTTTGATGCAGAATCAACATATATAAAAAGGGGTTCATAATGTTGAAAGAAATTCTAACTTCTGACAATTATTGGCGAAGATACATCCGTTTGAATTTGGAAACAGAAACTTAAAACGTCAATTTCTCGAAATGACTTCGAGACTACATATTTTCAGCTTTTGATGCATAGTCAAAATATATAAAAAGGGCTTCATAATGTTGAAAGAAATTCTAACTTCTGACAATTATTGGCGAAGATACATCCGTTTGAATTTGGAAACAGAAACTTAAAACGTCAATTTCTCGAAATGACTTCGAGACTATATATTTTCAGCTTTTGATGCAGAGTCAAAATATATAAAAAGGGCTTCATGATGTTGAAAGAAATTCTGACTTCTGACAATTATTGGCGAAGATACATCCGTTTGAATTTGGGAAAATAAACTTAAAACGCCAATATCTCGAAATGACTTCGAGACTACATATTTTCAGCTTTTGATGCAGAATCAAAATATATAAAAAGGGGTTCATAATGTTGAAAGAAATTCTAACTTCTGACAATTATTGGCGAAGATACATCCGTTTGAATTTGGAAACAGAAACTTAAAACGTCAATTTCTCGAAATGACTTCGAGACTACATATTTTCAGCTTTTGATGCAGAGTCAAAATATATAAAAAGGGCTTCATAATGTTGAAAGAAATTCAAACTTCTGACAATTATTGGCGAAGATACATCCGTTTGAATTTGGAAACAGAAACTTAAAACGTCAATTTCTCGAAATGACTTCGCGACTACATATTTTCAGCTTTTGATGCAGAGTCAAAATATATAAAAAGGGCTTCATAATGTTGAAAGAAATTCTGGCTTCTGACAATTATTGGCGAAGATACATCCGTTTGAATTTGGGAAAATAAACTTAAAACGCCAATATCTCGAAATGACTTCGAGACTACATATTTTCAGCTTTTGATGCCGAGTCAAAATATATAAAAAGGGCTTCATATTGTTGATAGAATTTCAAACTTCTGACAATTATTGGCGAAGATACATCCGTTTGAATTTGGAAACAGAAACTTAAAACGTCAATTTCTCGAAATGACTTCGCGACTACATATTTTCCGCTTATGATGCAGAGTCAAAATATATAAAATGAGCTTCATAATGTTGACAGAAATTCTGACTTCTGACAATTATAGGCGAAGATACATCCGTTTGAATTTGGGAAAATAAACTTAAAACGCCAATATCTCGAAATGACTTCGAGACTACATATTTTCAGCTTTTGATGCAGAATCAAAATATATAAAAAGGGCTTCATAATGTTGAAAGAAATTCTAACTTCTGACAATTATTGGCGAAGATACATCCATTTGAATTTGGAAACAGAAACTTAAAACGTCAATTTCTCGAAATGACTTCGAGACTACATATTTTCAGCTTTCGATGCAGAGTCAAAATATATAAAAATGGCTTCATAATGTTGAAAGGAATTCTAACTTCTGACAATTATTGGCGAAGACACATCCGTTTGAATTTGGAAACAGAAACTTAAAACGTCAATTTCTCGAAATGACTTCGAGACTACAAATTTTCAGCTTTTGATGCATAGTCAAAATATATAAAAAGGGCTTCATAATGTTGAAAGAAATTCTAACTTCTGACAATTATTGGCGAAGATACATCCGTTTGAATTTGGAAACAGAAACTTAAAACGTCAATTTCTCGAAATGACTTCGAGACTATATATTTTCAGCTTTTGATGCAGGGTCAAAATATATAAAAAGGGCTTCATAATGTTGAAAGAAATTCAAACTTCTGACAATTATTGGCGAAGATACATCCGTTTGAATTTGGAAACAGAAACTTAAAACGTCAATTTCTCGAAATGACTTCGAGACTACATATTTTCAGCTTTTGATGCAGAGTCAAAATATATAAAAAGGGCTTCATAATGTTGAAAGAAATTCTAACTTCTGACAATTATTGGCGAAGATACATCCGTTTGAATTTGGAAACAGAAACTTAAGCCGCCAATATCTCGAAATGACTCCGAGACTACATATTTTCAGCTTTTGATGCAGAATCAAAATATATAAAAAGGGGTTCATAATGTTGAAAGAAATTCTAACTTCTGACAATTATTGGCGAAGATACATCCGTTTGAATTTGGAAACAGAAACTTAAAACGTCAATTTCTCGAAATGACTTCGAGACCACATATTTTCAGCTTTTGATGCAGAATCAACATATATAAAAAGGGGTTCATAATGTTGAAAGAAATTCTAACTTCTGACAATTATTGGCGAAGATACATCCGTTTGAATTTGGAAACAGAAACTTAAAACGTCAATTTCTCGAAATGACTTCGAGACTACATATTTTCAGCTTTTGATGCATAGTCAAAATATATAAAAAGGGCTTCATAATGTTGAAGGAAATTCTAACTTCTGACAATTATTGGCGAAGATACATCCGTTTGAATTTGGAAACAGAAACTTAAAACGTCAATTTCTCGAAATGACTTCGAGACTATATATTTTCAGCTTTTGATGCAGGGTCAAAATATATAAAAAGGGCTTCATAATGTTGAAAGAAATTCAAACTTCTGACAATTATTGGCGAAGATACATCCGTTTGAATTTGGAAACAGAAACTTAAAACGTCAATTTCGCGAAATGACTTCGAGACTACATATTTTCAGCTTTTGATGCAGAATCAAAATATATAAAAAGGGGTTCATAATGTTGAAGGAAATTCTAACTTCTGACAATTATTGGCGAAGATACATCCGTTTGAATTTGGAAACAGAAACTTAAAACGTCAATTTCTCTAACTGACTTCGAGACTACATATTTTCAGCTTTTGATGCATAGTCAAAATATATAAAAAGGGCTTCATAATGTTGAAAGAAATTCTAACTTCTGACAATTATTGGCGAAGATACATCCGTTTGAATTTGGAAAAAGAAACTTAAGCCGCCAATCTCTCGAAATGACTCCGAGACTACATATTTTCAGCTTTTGATGCAAAATCAAAATATATTAAAAGGGGTTCATAATGTTGAAAGAAATTTTAACTTCTGACAATTATTGGCGAAGATACATCCGTTTGAATTTGGAAACAGAAACTTAAAACGTCAATTTCTCTAACTGACTTCGAGACTACATATTTTCAGCTTTTGATGCATAGTCAAAATATATAAAATGAGCTTCATAATGTTGACAGAAATTCTGACTTCTGACAATTATAGGCGAAGATACATCCGTTTGAATTTGGGAAAATAAACTTAAAACGCCAATATCTCGAAATGACTTCGAGACTACATATTTTCAGCTTTTGATGCAGAATCAAAATATATAAAAAAGGCTTCATAATGTTGAAAGAAATTCTATCTTCTGACAATTATTGGCGAAGATACATCCATTTGAATTTGGAAACAGAAACTTAAAACGTCAATTTCTCGAAATGACTTCGAGACTACATATTTTCAGCTTTTGATGCAGAGTCAAAATATATAAAAATGGCTTCACAATGTTGAAAGGAATTCTAACTTCTGACAATTATTGGCGAAGATACATCCGTTTGAATTTGGAAACAGAAACTTAAAACGTCAATTTCTCGAAATGACTTCGAGACTACATATTTTCAGCTTTTGATGCATAGTCAAAATATATAAAAAGGGCTTCATAATGTTGAAAGAAATTCTAACTTCTGACAATTATTGGCGAAGATACATCCGTTTGAATTTGGAAACAGAAACTTAAAACGTAAATTTCTCGAAATGACTTCGCGACTACATATTTTCAGCTTTTGATGCAGAATCAAAATATATAAAAAGGGCTTCATAATGTTGAAGGAAATTCTAACTTCCTGACAATTATTGGCGAAGATACATCCGTTTGAATTTTGGAAACAGGAAACTTAAACGTCAATTTTCTCGAAATGACTTCGAGACTACATATTTTCAGCTTTTGATGCAGAGTCAAAATATATAAAAAGGGCTTCATAATGTTGAAAGAAATTCTGACTTCTGACAATTATTGGCGAAGATACATCCGTTTGAATTTGGAAAAAGAAACTTAAGCCGCCAATATCTCGAAATGACTCCGAGACTACATATTTTCAGCTTTTGATGCAGAATCAAAATATATAAAAAGGGGTTCATAATGTTGAAAGAAATTCTAACTTCTGACAATTATTGGCGAAGATACATCCGTTTGAATTTGGAAACAGAAACTTAAAACGTCAATTTCTCGAACTGACTTCGAGACTACATATTTTCAGCTTTTGAAGCAGAGTCAAAATATATAAAAAGGGCTTCATAATGTTGAAAGAAATTCTAACTTCTGACAATTATTGGCGAAGATACATCCGTTTGAATTTGGAAACAGAAACTTAAAACGTCAATTTCTCGAAATGACTTCGAGACCACATATTTTCAGCTTTTGATGCAGAATCAACATATATAAAAAGGGGTTCATAATGTTGAAAGAAATTCTAACTTCTGACAATTATTGGCGAAGATACATCCGTTTGAATTTGGAAACAGAAACTTAAAACGTAAATTTCTCGAAATGACTTCGAGACTACATATTTTCAGCTTTTGATGCAGAGTCAAAATATATAAAAAGGGCTTCATAATGTTGAAAGAAATTCTAACTTCTGACAATTATTGGCGAAGATACATCCGTTTGAATTTGGAAACAGAAACTTAAAACGTCAATTTCTCGAAATGACTTCGAGACTATATATTTTCAGCTTTTGATGCAGGGTCAAAATATATAAAAAGGGCTTCATAATGTTGAAAGAAATTCAAACTTCTGACAATTATTGGCGAAGATACATCCGTTTGAATTTGGAAACAGAAACTTAAAACGTCAATTTCTCGAAATGACTTCGAGACTACATATTTTCAGCTTTTGATGCATAGTCAAAATATATAAAAAGGGCTTCATAATGTTGAAAGAAATTCTAACTTCTGACAATTATTGGCGAAGATACATCCGTTTGAATTTGGAAAAAGAAACTTAAGCCGCCAATATCTCGAAATGGCTCCGAGACTACATATTTTCAGCTTTTGATGCAGAATCAAAATATATTAAAAGGGGTTCATAATGTTGAAAGAAATTTTAACTTCTGACAATTATTGGCGAAGATACATCCGTTTGAATTTGGAAACTTAAAACGTCAATTTCTCTAACTGACTTCGAGACTACATATTTTCAGCTTTTGATGCATAGTCAAAATATATAAAATGAGCTTCATAATGTTGACAGAAATTCTGACTTCTGACAATTATAGGCGAAGATACATCCGTTTGAATTTGGGAAAATAAACTTAAAACGCCAATATCTCGAAATGACTTCGAGACTACATATTTTCAGGTTTTGATGCAGAATCAAAATATATAAAAAGGGCTTCATAATGTTGAAAGAAATTCTAGCTTCTGACAATTATTGGCGAAGATACATCCATTTGAATTTGGAAACAGAAACTTAAAACGTCAATTTCTCGAAATGACTTCGAGACTACATATTTTCAGCTTTTGATGCAGAGTCAAAATATATAAAAATGGCTTCATAATGTTGAAAGGAATTCTAACTTCTGACAATTATTGGCGAAGATACATCCGTTTGAATTTGGAAACAGAAACTTAAAACGTCAATTTCTCGAAATGACTTCGAGACTACATATTTTCAGCTTTTGATGCATAGTCAAAAATGTATAAAAAGGGCTTCATAATGTTTAAAGAAATTCTAACTTCTGACAATTATTGGCGAAGATACATCCGTTTGAATTTGGAAACAGAAACTTAAAACGTAAATTTCTCGAAATGATTTCGAGACTATATATTTTCAGCTTTTGATGCAGGGTCAAAATATATAAAAAGGGCTTCATAATGTTGACAGAAATTCTGACTTCTGACAATTATAGGCGAAGATACATCCGTTTGAATTTGGGAAAATAAACTTAAAACGTCAATTTCTCGAAATGACTTCGAGACTACATATTTTCAGGTTTTGATGCAGAATCAAAATATATAAAAAGGGCTTCATAATGTTGAAAGAAATTCTAGCTTCTGACAATTATTGGCGAAGATACATCCATTTGAATTTGGAAACAGAAACTTAAAACGTCAATTTCTCGAAATGACTTCGAGACTACATATTTTCAGCTTTTGATGCAGAGTCAAAATATATAAAAATGGCTTCATAATGTTGAAAGGAATTCTAACTTCTGACAATTATTGGCGAAGATACATCCGTTTGAATTTGGAAACAGAAACTTAAAACGTCAATTTCTCGAAATGACTTCGAGACTACATATTTTCAGCTTTTGATGCAGAGTCAAAATGTATAAAAAGGGCTTCATAATGTTTAAAGAAATTCTAACTTCTGACAATTATTGGCGAAGATACATCCGTTTGAATTTGGAAACAGAAACTTAAAACGTCAATTTCTCGAAATGACTTCGAGACTATATATTTTCAGCTTTTGATGCAGGGTCAAAATATATAAAAAGGGCTTCATAATGTTGAAAGAAATTCAAACTTCTGACAATTATTGGCGAAGATACATCCGTTTGAATTTGGAAACAGAAACTTAAAACGTCAATTTCTCGAAATGACTTCGAGACTACATATTTTCAGCTTTTGATGCAGAATCAAAATATATAAAAAGGGCTTCATAATGTTGAAGGAAATTCTAACTTCTGACAATTATTGGCGAAGATACATCCGTTTGAATTTGGAAACAGAAACTTAAAACGTCAATTTCTCGAAATGACTTTGAGACTACATATTTTCAGCTTTTGATGCAGAGTCAAAATATATAAAAAGGGCTTCATAATGTTGAAAGAAATTCTAACTTCTGACAATTATTGGCGAAGATACATCCGTTTGAATTTGGAAAAAGAAACTTAAGCCGCCAATATCTCGAAATGACTCCGAGACTACATATTTTCAGCTTTTGATGCAGAATCAAAATATATAAAAAGGGGTTCATAATGTTGAAAGAAATTCTAACTTCTGACAATTATTGGCGAAGATACATCCGTTTGAATTTGGAAACCGAAACTTAAAACGTCAATTTCTCGAAATGACTTCGAGACTACATATTTTCTGCTTATGATGCAGAGTCAAAATATATAAAAAGGGCTTCATAATGTTGAAAGAAATTCTGACTTCTGCCAATTATTGGCGAAGATACATCCGTTTGAATTTGGAAACAGAAACTTAAAACGTCAATTTCTCGAAATGACTTCGAGACCACATATTTTCAGCTTTTGATGCAGAATCAACATATATAAAAAGGGGTTCATAATGTTGAAGGAAATTCTAACTTCTGACAATTATTGGCGAAGATACATCCGTTTGAATTTGGAAACAGAAACTAAAAACGTCAATTTCTCGAAATGACTTCGAGACTACATATTTTCAGCTTTTGATGCAGAGTCAAAATATATAAAAATGGCTTCATAATGTTGAAAGGAATTCTAACTTCTGACAATTATTGGCGAAGATACATCCGTTTGAATTTGGAAACCGAAACTTAAAACGTCAATTTCTCGAATTGACTTTGAGACTACAAATTTTCAGCTTTTGATGCAGAATCAAAATATATGAAAAGGGCTTCATAATGTTGAAAGAAATTCTAACTTTTGACAATTATTGGCGAAGATACATCCGTTTGAATTTGGAAACAGAAACTTAAAACGTCAATTTCTCGAAATGACTTCGAGACTACATATTTTCAGCTTTTGATGCAGGGTCAAAATATATAAAAAGGGATTCATAATGTTGAAAGAAATTCAAACTTCTGACAATTATTGGCGAAGATACATCCGTTTGAATTTGGAAACAGAAACTTAAAACGTCAATTTCTCGAAATGACTTCGAGACTACATATTTTCAGCTTTTGATGCACAGTCAAAATATATAAAAAGGGCTTCATAATGTTGAAGGAAATTCTAACTTCTGACAATTATTGGCGAAGATACATCCGTTTGAATTTGGAAACAGAAACTTAAAACGTCAATTTCTCGAAATGACTTCGAGACTACATATTTTCAGCTTTTGATGCAGAGTCAAAATATATAAAAAGGGCTTCATAATGTTGAAAGAAATTCTGACTTCTGACAATTATTGGCGAAGATACATCCGTTTGAATTTGGAAAAAGAAACTTAAGCCGCCAATATCTCGAAATGACTCCGAGACTACATATTTTCAGCTTTTGATGCAGAATCAAAATATATAAAAAGGGGTTCATAATGTTGAAAGAAATTCTAACTTCTGACAATTATTGGCGAAGATACATCCGTTTGAATTTGGAAACAGAAACTTAAAACGTCAATTTCTCGAACTGACTTCGAGACTACATATTTTCAGCTTTTGAAGCAGAGTCAAAATATATAAAAAGGGCTTCATAATGTTGAAAGAAATTCTAACTTCTGACAATTATTGGCGAAGATACATCCGTTTGAATTTGGAAACCGAAACTTAAAACGTCAATTTCTCGAAATGACTTCGAGACCACATATTTTCAGCTTTTGATGCAGAATCAACATATATAAAAAGGGGTTCATAATGTTGGAAGAAATTCTAACTTCTGACAATTATTGGCGAAGATACATCCGTTTGAATTTGGAAACAGAAACTTAAAACGTCAATTTCTCGAAATGACTTCGAGACTACATATTTTCAGCTTTTGATGCATAGTCAAAATATATAAAAAGGGCTTCATAATGTTGAAAGAAATTCTAACTTCTGACAATTATTGGCGAAGATACATCCGTTTGAATTTGGATCAGAAACTTAAAACGTCAATTTCTCGAAATGACTTCGAGACTATATATTTTCAGCTTTTGATGCAGGGTCAAAATATGTAAAAAGGGCTTCATAATGTTGAAAGAAATTCAAACTTCTGACGATTATTGGCGAAGATACATCCGTTTGAATTTGGAAACAGAAACTTAAAACGTCAATTTCGCGAAATGACTTCGAGACTACATATTTTCAGCTTTTGATGCAGAATCAAAATATATAAAAAGGGCTTCATAATGTTGAAGGAAATTCTAACTTCTGACCATTATTGGCGAAGATACATCCGTTTGAATTTGGAAACTTAAAACGTCAATTTCTCTAACTGACTTCGAGACTACATATTTTCAGCTTTTGATGCAGGAATCAGAATATATAAAAAGGGCTTCATAATGTTGAAAGAAATTCTAACTTCTGACAATTATTGGCGAAGATACATCCGGTTTGAATTTGGAAAAGGAAACTTAAGCCGCCAATATCTCGAAATGACTCCGAGACTACATATTTTCAGCTTTTGATGCAGAATCAAAATATATAAAAAGGGGTTCATAATGTTGAAAGAAATTCTAACTTCTGACAATTATTGGCGAAGATACATCCGTTTGAATTTGGAAACAGAAACTTAAAACGTCAATTTCTCGAAATGACTTCGAGACTACATATTTTCAGCTTTTGATGCATAGTCAAAATATATAAAATGAGCTTCATAATGTTGACAGAAATTCTGACTTCTGACAATTATAGGCGAAGATACATCCGTTTGAATTTGGGAAAATAAACTTAAAACGCCAATATCTCGAAATGACTTCGAGACTACATATTTTCAGCTTTTAATGCAGAATCAAAATATATAAAAAGGGCTTCATAATGTTGAAAGAAATTCTAACTTCTGACAATTATTGGCGAAGATACATCCATTTGAATTTGGAAACAGAAACTTAAAACGTCAATTTCTCGAAATGACTTCGAGACTACATATTTTCAGCTTTTGATGCAGAGTCAAAATATATAAAAATGGCTTCATAATGTTGAAAGGAATTCTAACTTCTGACAATTATTGGCGAAGATACATCCGTTTGAATTTGGAAACAGAAACTTAAAACGTCAATTTCTCGAAATGACTTCGAGACTACATATTTTCAGCTTTTGATGCATAGTCAAAATATATAAAAAGGGCTTCATAATGTTGAAAGAAATTCTAACTTCTGACAATTATTGGCGAAGATACATCCGTTTGAATTTGGAAACAGAAACTTAAAACGTCAATTTCTCGAAATGACTTCGAGACTACATATTTTCAGCTTTTGATGCAGAATCAAAATATATAAAAAGGGCTTCATAATGTTGAAGGAAATTCTAACTTCTGACAATTATTGGCGAAGATACATCCGTTTGAATTTGGAAACAGAAACTTAAAACGTCAATTTCTCGAAATGACTTCGAGACTACATATTTTCAGCTTTTGATGCAGAGTCAAAATATATAAAAAGGGCTTCATAATGTTGAAAGAAATTCTGACTTCTGACAATTATTGGCGAAGATACATCCGTTTGAATTTGGAAAAAGAAACTTAAGCCGCCAATATCTCGAAATGACTCCGAGACTACATATTTTCAGCTTTTGATGCAGAATCAAAATATATAAAAAGGGGTTCATAATGTTGAAAGAAATTCTAACTTCTGACAATTATTGGCGAAGATACATCCGTTTGAATTTGGAAACAGAAACTTAAAACGTCAATTTCTCGAACTGACTTCGAGACTACATATTTTCAGCTTTTGAAGCAGAGTCAAAATATATAAAAAGGGGTTCATAATGTTGAAAGAAATTCTAACTTCTGACAATTATTGGCGAAGATACATCCGTTTGAATTTGGAAACAGAAACTTAAAACGTCAATTTCTCGAAATGACTTCGAGACTACATATTTTCAGCTTTTGATGCATAGTCAAAATATATAAAAAGGGCTTCATAATGTTGAAAGAAATTCTAACTTCTGACAATTATTGGCGAAGATACATCCGTTTGAATTTGGAAACAGAAACTTAAAACGTCAATTTCTCGAAATGACTTCGAGACTATATATTTTCAGCTTTTGATGCAGGGTCAAAATATATAAAAAGGGCTTCATAATGTTGAAAGAAATTCAAACTTCTGACAATTATTGGCGAAGATACATCCGTTTGAATTTGGAAACAGAAACTTAAAACGTCAATTTCTCGAAATGACTTCGAGACTACATATTTTCAGCTTTTGATGCAGAGTCAAAATATATAAAAGGGCTTCATAATGTTGAAAGAAATTCTAACTTCTGCCAATTATTGGCGAAGATACATCCGTTTGAATTTGGAAACCGAAACTTAAAACGTCAATTTCTCGAAATGACTTCGCGACTACATATTTTCAGCTTTTGATGCAGAGTCAAAATATATAAAAAGGGCTTCATAATGTTGAAAGAAATTCTAACTTCTGACAATTATTGGCGAAGATACATCCGTTTGAATTTGGAAAAAGAAACTTAAGCCGCCAATATCTCGAAATGACTCCGAGACTACATATTTTCAGCTTTTGATGCAGAATCAAAATATATTAAAAGGGGTTCATAATGTTGAAAGAAATTTTAACTTCTGACAATTATTGGCGAAGATACATCCGTTTGAATTTGGAAACAGAAACTTAAACGTCAATTTCTCTAACTGACTTCGAGACTACATATTTTCAGCTTTTGATGCATAATCAAAATATATAAAAAGGGCTTCATAATGTTGAAAGAAATTCTAACTTCTGACAATTATTGGCGAAGATACATCCGTTTGAATTTGGGAAAATAAACTTAAAACGCCAATATCTCGAAATGACTTCGAGACTACATATTTTCAGCTTTTGATGCAGAATCAAAATATATAAAAAGGGCTTCATAATGTTGAAAGAAATTCTAACTTCTGACAATTATTGGCGAAGATACATCCATTTGAATTTGGAAACAGAAACTTAAAACGTCAATTTCTCGAAATGACTTCGAGACTACATATTTTCAGCTTTTGATGCAGAGTCAAAATATATAAAAATGGCTTCATAATGTTGAAAGGAATTCTAACTTCTGACAATTATTGGCGAAGATACATCCGTTTGAATTTGGAAACAGAAACTTAAAACGTCAATTTCTCGAAATGACTTCGAGACTACATATTTTCAGCTTTTGATGCATAGTCAAAATATATAAAAAGGGCTTCATAATGTTGAAAGAAATTCTAACTTCTGACAATTATTGGCGAAGATACATCCGTTTGAATTTGGAAACAGAAACTTAAAACGTCAATTTCTCGAAATGACTTCGAGACTATATATTTTCAGCTTTTGATGCAGGGTCAAAATATATAAAAAGGGCTTCATAATGTTGAAAGAAATTCAAACTTCTGACAATTATTGGCGAAGATACATCCGTTTGAATTTGGAAACAGAAACTTAAAACGTCAATTTCTCGAAATGACTTCGAGACTACATATTTTCAGCTTTTGATGCAGAGTCAATATATATCAAAAGGGCTTCATAATGTTGAAAGAAATTCTGACTTCTGACAATTATTGGCGACGATACATCCGTTTGAATTTGGAAACAGAAACTTAAAACGTCAATTCTCGAAATGACTTCGAGACTACATATTTCAGCTTTGATGCAGAATCAAAATATATAAAAAGGGCTTCATAATGTTGAAGGAAATTCTAACTTCTGACAATTATTGGCGAAGATACATCCGTTTGAATTTGGAAACAGAAACTTAAAACGTCAATTTCTCGAAATGACTTCGAGACTACATATTTTCAGCTTTTGATGCAGAGTCAAAATATATAAAAAGGGCTTCATAATGTTGAAAGAAATTCTGACTTCTGACAATTATTGGCGAAGATACATCCGTTTGAATTTGGAAACAGAAACTTAAGCCGCCAATATCTCGAAATGACTCCGAGACTACATATTTTCAGCTTTTGATGCAGAATCAAAATATATAAAAAGGGGTTCATAATGTTGAAAGAAATTCTAACTTCTGACAATTATTGGCGAAGATACATCCGTTTGAATTTGGAAACAGAAACTTAAAACGTCAATTTCTCGAACTGACTTCGAGACTACATATTTTCTGCTTATGATGCAGAATCAAAATATATAAAAAGGGCTTCATAATGTTGAAAGAAATTCTAACTTCTGACAATTATTGGCGAAGATACATCCGTTTGAATTTGGAAACAGAAACTTAAAACGTCAATTTCTCGAAATGACTTCGAGACTACATATTTTCAGCTTTTGATGCAGAATCAACATATATAAAAAGGGGTTCATAATGTTGAAAGAAATTCTAACTTCTGACAATTATTGGCGAAGATACATCCGTTTGAATTTGGAAACAGAAACTTAAAACGTCAATTTCTCGAAATGACTTCGAGACTACATATTTTCAGCTTTTGATGCATAGTCAAAATATATAAAAAGGGCTTCATAATGTTGAAAGAAATTCTAACTTCTGACAATTATTGGCGAAGATACATCCGTTTGAATTTGGAAACAGAGACTTAAAACGTCAATTTCTCGAAATGACTTCGAGACTATATATTTTCAGCTTTTGATGCATAGTCAAAATATATAGAAAGGGCTTCATAATGTTGAAAGAAATTCTAACTTCTGACAATTATTGGCGAAGATACATCCGTTTGAATTTGGAAACAGAAACTTAAAACGTCAATTTCTCGAAATGACTTCGAGACTACATATTTTCAGCTTTTGATGCAGAATCAAAATATATAAAAAGGGCTTCATAATGTTGAAGGAAGTTCTAACTTCTGACAATTATTGGCGAAGATACATCCGTTTGAACTTGGAAACAGAAACTTAAAACGTCAATTTCTCGAAATGACTTCGAGACTACATATTTTCAGCTTTTGATGCAGAGTCAAAATATATAAAAAGGGCTTCATAATGTTGAAAGAAATTCAAACTTCTGACAATTATTGGCGAAGATACATCCGTTTGAATTTGGAAAAAGAAACTTAAGCCGCCAATATCTCGAAATGACTCCGAGACTACATATTTTCAGCTTTTGATGCAGAATCAAAATATATAAAAAGGGGTTCATAATGTTGAAAGAAATTCTAACTTCTGACAATTATTGGCGAAGATACATCCGTTTGAATTTGGAAACAGAAACTTAAAACGTCAATTTCTCGAACTGACTTCGAGACTACATATTTTCAGCTTTTGAAGCAGAGTCAAAATATATAAAAAGGGCTTCATAATGTTGAAAGAAATTCTAACTTCTGACAATTATTGGCGAAGATACATCCGTTTGAATTTGGAAACAGAAACTTAAAACGTCAATTTCTCGAAATGACTTCGAGACCACATATTTTCAGCTTTTGATGCAGAATCAACATATATAAAAAGGGGTTCATAATGTTGAAAGAAATTCTAACTTCTGACAATTATTGGCGAAGATACATCCGTTTGAATTTGGAAACAGAAACTTAAAACGTCAATTTCTCGAAATGACTTCGAGACTACATATTTTCAGCTTTTGATGCATAGTCAAAATATATAAAAAGGGCTTCATAATGTTGAAAGAAATTCTAACTTCTGACAATTATTGGCGAAGATACATCCGTTTGAATTTGGAAACAGAAACTTAAAACGTCAATTTCTCGAAATGACTTCGAGACTATATATTTTCAGCTTTTGATGCAGGGTCAAAATATATAAAAAGGGCTTCATAATGTTGAAAGAAATTCAAACTTCTGACAATTATTGGCGAAGATACATCCGTTTGAATTTGGAAACAGAAACTTAAAACGTCAATTTCTCGAAATGACTTCGAGATTACATATTTTCAGCTTTTGATGCAGAATCAAAATATATAAAAAGGGGTTCATAATGTTGAAGGAAATTCTAACTTCTGACAATTATTGGCGAAGATACATCCGTTTGAATTTGGAAACAGAAACTTAAAACGTCAATTTCTCTAACTGACTTCGAGACTACATATTTTCAGCTTTTGATGCATAGTCAAAATATATAAAAAGGGCTTCATAATGTTGAAAGAAATTCTAACTTCTGACAATTATTGGCGAAGATACATCCGTTTGAATTTGGAAAAAGAAACTTAAGCCGCCAATATCTCGAAATGACTCCGAGACTACATATTTTCAGCTTTTGATGCAGAATCAAAATATATTAAAAGGGGTTCATAATGTTGAAAGAAATTTTAACTTCTGACAATTATTGGCGAAGATACATCCGTTTGAATTTGGAAACAGAAACTTAAAACGTCAATTTCTCTAACTGACTTCGAGACTACATATTTTCAGCTTTTGATGCATAGTCAAAATATATAAAATGAGCTTCATAATGTTGACAGAAATTCTGACTTCTGACAATTATAGGCGAAGATACATCCGTTTGAATTTGGGAAAATAAACTTAAAACGCCAATATCTCGAAATGACTTCGAGACTACATATTTTCAGCTTTTGATGCAGAATCAAAATATATAAAAAGGGCTTCATAATATTGAAAGAAATTCTAACTTCTGACAATTATTGGCGAAGATACATCCATTTGAATTTGGAAACAGAAACTTAAAACGTCAATTTCTCGAAATGACTTCGAGACTACATATTTTCAGCTTTTGATGCAGAGTCAAAATATATAAAAATGGCTTCATAATGTTGAAAGGAATTCTAACTTCTGACAATTATTGGCGAAGATACATCCGTTTGAATTTGGAAACAGAAACTTAAAACGTCAATTTCTCGAAATGACTTCGAGACTACATATTTTCAGCTTTTGATGCAGGGTCAAAATATATAAAAAGGGCTTCATAATGTTGAAAGAAATTCAAACTTCTGACAATTATTGGCGAAGATACATCCGTTTGAATTTGGAAACAGAAACTTAAAACGTCAATTTCTCGAAATGACTTCGAGACTACATATTTTCAGCTTTTGATGCAGAATCAAAATATATAAAAAGGGCTTCATAATGTTGAAAGAAATTCTAACTTCTGACAATTATTGGCGAAGATACATCCGTTTGAATTTGGAAACAGAAACTTAAAACGTCAATTTCTCGAAATGACTTCGAGACTATATATTTTCAGCTTTTGATGCAGGGTCAAAATATATAAAAAGGGCTTCATAATGTTGAAAGAAATTCAAACTTCTGACAATTATTGGCGAAGATACATCCGTTTGAATTTGGAAACAGAAACTTAAAACGTCAATTTCTCGAAATGACTTCGAGATTACATATTTTCAGCTTTTGATGCAGAATCAAAATATATAAAAAGGGGTTCATAATGTTGAAGGAAATTCTAACTTCTGACAATTATTGGCGAAGATACATCCGTTTGAATTTGGAAACAGAAACTTAAAACGTCAATTTCTCTAACTGACTTCGAGACTACATATTTTCAGCTTTTGATGCATAGTCAAAATATATAAAAAGGGCTTCATAATGTTGAAAGAAATTCTAACTTCTGACAATTATTGGCGAAGATACATCCGTTTGAATTTGGAAAAAGAAACTTAAGCCGCCAATATCTCGAAATGACTCCGAGACTACATATTTTCAGCTTTTGATGCAGAATCAAAATATATTAAAAGGGGTTCATAATGTTGAAAGAAATTTTAACTTCTGACAATTATTGGCGAAGATACATCCGTTTGAATTTGGAAACAGAAACTTAAAACGTCAATTTCTCTAACTGACTTCGAGACTACATATTTTCAGCTTTTGATGCATAGTCAAAATATATAAAATGAGCTTCATAATGTTGACAGAAATTCTGACTTCTGACAATTATAGGCGAAGATACATCCGTTTGAATTTGGGAAAATAAACTTAAAACGCCAATATCTCGAAATGACTTCGAGACTACATATTTTCAGCTTTTGATGCAGAATCAAAATATATAAAAAGGGCTTCATAATATTGAAAGAAATTCTAACTTCTGACAATTATTGGCGAAGATACATCCATTTGAATTTGGAAACAGAAACTTAAAACGTCAATTTCTCGAAATGACTTCGAGACTACATATTTTCAGCTTTTGATGCAGAGTCAAAATATATAAAAATGGCTTCATAATGTTGAAAGGAATTCTAACTTCTGACAATTATTGGCGAAGATACATCCGTTTGAATTTGGAAACAGAAACTTAAAACGTCAATTTCTCGAAATGACTTCGAGACTATATATTTTCAGCTTTTGATGCAGGGTCAAAATATATAAAAAGGGCTTCATAATGTTGAAAGAAATTCAAACTTCTGACAATTATTGGCGAAGATACATCCGTTTGAATTTGGAAACAGAAACTTAAAACGTCAATTTCTCGAAATGACTTCGAGACTACATATTTTCAGCTTTTGATGCAGAATCAAAATATATAAAAAGGGGTTCATAATGTTGAAGGAAATTCTAACTTCTGACAATTATTGGCGAAGATACATCCGTTTGAATTTGGAAACAGAAACTTAAAACGTCAATTTCTCGAAATGACTTCGAGACTACATATTTTCAGCTTTTGATGCAGAGTCAAAATATATAAAAAATGCTTCATAATGTTGAAAGAAATTCTGACTTCTGACAATTATTGGCGAAGATACATCCGTTTGAATTTGGAAAAAGAAACTTAAGCCGCCAATATCTCGAAATGACTCCGAGACTACATATTTTCAGCTTTTGATGCAGAATCAAAATATATAAAAAGGGGTTCATAATGTTGAAAGAAATTCTAACTTCTGACAATTATTGGCGAAGATACATCCGTTTGAATTTGGAAACAGAAACTTAAAACGTCAATTTCTCGAACTGACTTCGAGACTACATATTTCAGCTTTTGAAGCAGAGTCAAATATATAAAAAGGGGCTTCATAATGTTGAAAGAAATTCTGGCTTCTGACAATTATTGGCGAAGATACATCCGTTTGAATTTGGAAACAGAAACTTAAAACGTCCATTTCTCGAAATGACTTCGAGACTACATATTTTCAGCTTTTGATGCAGAATCAAAATATATAAAAAGGGGTTCATAATGTTGAAAGAAATTCTAACTTCTGACAATTATTGGCGAAGATACATCCGTTTGAATTTGGAAACAGAAACTTAAAACGTCAATTTCTCGAAATGACTTCGAGACTACATATTTTCAGCTTTTGATGCATAGTCAAAATATATAAAAAGGGCTTCATAATGTTGAAAGAAATTCTAACTTCTGACAATTATTGGCGAAGATACATCCGTTTGAATTTGGAAACAGAAACTTAAAACGTCAATTTCTCGAAATGACTTCGAGACTATATATTTTCAGCTTTTGATGCAGAGTCAAAATATATAAAAAGGGCTTCATAATGTTGAAAGAAATTCTAACTTCTGACAATTATTGGCGAAGATACATCCGTTTGAATTTGGAAAAAGAAACTTAAGCCGCCAATATCTCGAAATGACTCCGAGACTACATATTTTCAGCTTTTGATGCAGAATCAAAATATATTAAAAGGGGTTCATAATGTTGAAAGAAATTTTAACTTCTGACAATTATTGGCGAAGATACATCCGTTTGAATTTGGAAACAGAAACTTAAACGTCAATTTCTAGAAATGACTTCGAGACTACATATTTTCAGCTTTTGATGCATAGTCAAAATATATAACAAGGGCTTCATAATGTTGAAAGAAATTCTAACTTGTGACAATTATCGGCGAAGATACATCCGTTTGAATTTGGAAAAAGAAACTTAAGCCGCCAATATCTCGAAATGACTCCGAGACTACATATTTTCAGCTTTTGATGCAGAATCAAAATATATTAAAAGGGGTTCATAATGTTGAAAGATATTTTAACTTCTGACAATTATTGGCGAAGATACATCCGTTTGAATTTGGAAACAGAAACTTAAAACGTCAATTTCTCGAAATGACTTCGAGACTACATATTTTCAGCTTTTGATGCAGAGTCAAAATATATAAAAATGGCTTCATAATGTTGAAAGAAATTCTAACTTCTGACAATTATTGGCGAAGATACACCCGTTTGAATTTGGAAACAGAAACTTAAAACGTCAATTTCTCGAAATGACTTTGAGACTACATATTTTCAGCTTTTGATGCATAGTCAAAATATATAAAAAGGGCTTCATAATGTTGAAAGAAATTCTAACTTCTGACAATTATTGGCGAAGATACATCCGTTTGAATTTGGAAACAGAAACTTTAAACGTCAATTTCTCGAAATGACTTCGAGACTACATATTTTCAGCTTTTGATGCAGGGTCAAAATATATAAAAAGGGCTTCATAATGTTGAAAGAAATTCTAACTTCTGACAATTATTGACGAAGATACATCCGTTTGAATTTGGAAACAGAAACTTAAAACGTCAATTTCTCGAAATGACTTCGAGACTACATATTTTCAGCTTTTGATGCAGAATCAAAATATATAAAAAGGGCTTCATAATGTTGAAGGAAATTCTAACTTCTGACAATTATTGGCGAAGATACATCCGTTTGAATTTGGAAACAGAAACTTAAAACGTCAATTTCTCGAAATGACTTCGAGACTACATATTTTCAGCTTTTGATGCAGAGTCAAAATATATAAAAAGGGCTTCATAATGTTGAAAGAAATTCTGACTTCTGACAATTATTGGCGAAGATACATCCGTTTGAATTTGGAAAAAGAAACTTAAGCCGCCAATATCTCGAAATGACTTCGAGACTACATATTTTCAGCTTTTGATGCAGAATCAAAATATATTAAAAGGGGTTCATAATGTTGAAAGAAATTCTAACTTCTGACAATTATTGGCGAAGATACATCCGTTTGAATTTGGAAACAGAAACTTAAAACGTCAATTTCTCGAAATGACTTCGAGACTACATATTTTCAGCTTTTGATGCACAGTCAAAATATATAAAAAGGGCTTCATAATGTTGAAAGAAATTCTAACTTCTGATAATTATTGGCGAAGATACATCCGTTTGAATTTGGAAACAGAAACTTAAAACGTCAATTTCTCGAAATGACTTCGAGACTACATATTTTCAGCTTTTGATGCAGAGTCAAAATATATAAAAAGGGCTTCAGAATGTTGAAAGAAATTCAAACTTCTGACAATTATTGGCGAAGATACATCCGTTTGAATTTGGAAACAGAAACTTAAAACGTCAATTTCTCGAAATGACTTCGAGACTACATATTTTCAGCTTTTGATGCAGAATCAAAATATATAAAAAGGGCTTCATAATGTTGAAGGAAATTCTAACTTCTGACAATTATTGGCGAAGATACATCCGTTTGAATTTGGAAACAGAAACTTAAAACGTCAATTTCTCGAAATGACTTCGAGACTACATATTTTCAGCTTTTGATGCAGAGTCAAAATATATAAAAAGGGCTTCATAATGTTGAAAGAAATTCTGACTTCTGACAATTATTGGCGAAGATACTTAAGTTTGAATTTGGAAAAAGAAACTTAAGCCCGCCCAATATCTCGAAATGACTCCGAGACTACATATTTTCAGCTTTTGATGCAGAATCAAAATATATAAAAAGAGGTTCATAATGTTGAAAGAAATTCTAACTTCTGACAATTATTGGCGAAGATACATCCGTTTGAATTTGGAAACAGAAACTTAAAACGTCAATTTCTCGAACTGACTTCGAGACTACATATTTTCAGCTTTTGAAGCAGAGTCAAAATATATAAAAAGGGCTTCATAATGTTGAAAGAAATTCTAACTTCTGACAATTATTGGCGAAGATACATCCGTTTGAATTTGGAAACAGAAACTTAAAACGTCAATTTCTCGAAATGACTTCGAGACTACATATTTGCAGCTTTTGATGCAGAATCAAAATATATAAAAAGGGCTTCATAATGTTGAAAGAAATTCTAACTTCTGACAATTATTGGCGAAGATACATCCGTTTGAATTTGGAAACAGAAACTTAAAACGTCAATTTCTCGAAATGATTTCGAGACTACATATTTTCAGCTTTTGATGCAGAATCAAAATATATAAAAAGGGCTTCATAATGTTGAAAGAAATTCTAACTTCTGACAATTATTGACGAAGATACATCCGTTTGAATTTGGAAACAGAAACTTAAAACGTCAATTTCTCGAAATGACTTCGAGACTACATATTTTCAGCTTTTGATGCAGAATCAAAATATATAAAAAGGGCTTCATAATGTTGAAAGAAATTCTAACTTCTGACAATTATTGGCGAAGATACATCCGTTTGAATTTGGAAACAGAAACTTAAAACGTCAATTTCTTGAAATGACTTCGAGACTACATATTTTCAGCTTTTGATGCAGAATCAAAATATATAAAAAGGGCTTCATAATGTTGAAAGAAATTCTAACTTCTGACAATTATTGGCGAAGATACATCCGTTTGAATTTGGGAAAATAAACTTAAAACGCCAATATCTCGAAATGACTTCGAGACTACATATTTTTAGCTTTTGATGCAGAATCAAAATATATAAAAAGGGTTCATAATATTGAAAGAAATTCTAACTTCTGACAATTATTGGCGAAGATACATCCGTTTGAATTTGGAAACAGAAACTTAAAACGTCAATTTCTCGAAATGACTTCGAGACTACATATTTTCAGCTTTTGATGCAGAGTCAAAATATATAAAAAGGGCTTCATAATGTTGAAAGAAATTCAAACTTCTGACAATTATTGGCGAAGATACATCCGTTTGAATTTGGAAACAGAAACTTAAAACGTCAATTTCTCGAAATGACTTCGAGACTACATATTTTCAGCTTTTGAAGCAGAATCAAAATATATAAAAAGGGCTTCATAATGTTGAAAGAAATTCTAACTTCTGACAATTATTGGCGAAGATACATCCGTTTGAATTTGGAAACAGAAACTTAAAACGTCAATTTCTCGAAATGACTTCGAGACTACATATTTTCAGCTTGTGATGCAGAGTCAAAATATATAAAAAGGGCTTCATAATGTTGAAAGAAATTCTGACTTCTGACAATTATTGGCGAAGATACATCCGTTTGAATTTGGAAAAAGAAACTTAAGCCGATAATATCTCGAAATGACTCCGAGACTACATATTTTCAGCTTTTGATGCAGAATCAAAATATATAAAAAGGGGTTCATAATGTTGAAAGAAATTCTAACTTCTGACAATTATTGGCGAAGATACATCCGTTTGAATTTGGAAACAGAAACTTAAAACGTCAATTTCTCGAACTGACTTCGAGATTACATATTTTCAGCTTTTGAAGCAGAGTCAAAATATATAAAAAGGGCTTCATAATGTTGAAAGAAATTCAAACTTCTGACAATTATTGGCGAAGATACATCCGTTTGAATTTGGAAACAGAAACTTAAAACGTCAATTTCTCGAAATGACTTCGAGACTACATATTTTCAGCTTTTGATGCAGAATCAACATATATAAAAAGGGCTTCATAATGTTGAAAGAAATTCTAACTTCTGACAATTATTGGCGAAGATACATCCGTTTGAATTTGGAAACAGAAACTTAAAATGTCGATTTCTCGAAATGATTTCGAGACTACATATTTTCAGCTTTTGATGCAGAATCAAAATATATAAAAAGGGCTTCATAATGTTGAAGGAAATTCTAACTTCTGACAATTATTGGCGAAGATACATCCGTTTGAATTTGGAAACAGAAACTTAAAACGTCAATTTCTCGAAATGATTTCGAGACTACATATTTTCAGCTTTTGATGCAGAGTCAAAATATATAAAAAGGGCTTCATAATGTTGAAAGAAATTCTGACTTCTGACAATTATTGGCGAAGATACTTCCGTTTGAATTTGGAAAAAGAAACTTAAGCCGCCAATATCTCGAAATGACTCCGAGACTACATATTTTCAGCTTTTGATGCAGAATCAAAATATATAAAAAGGGGTTCATAATGTTGAAAGAAATTCTAACTTCTGACAATTATTGGCGAAGATACATCCGTTTGAATTTGGAAACAGAAACTTAAAACGTCAATTTCTCGAACTGACTTCGAGACTACATATTTTCAGCTTTTGAAGCAGAGTCAAAATATATAAAAAGGGCTTCATAATGTTGAAAGAAATTCTAACTTCTGACAATTATTGGCGAAGATACATCCGTTTGAATTTGGAAACAGAAACTTAAAACGTCAATTTCGCGAAATGACTTCGAGACTACATATTTTCAGCTTTTGATGCAGAATCAAAGTATATAAAAAGGGCTTCATAATGTTGAAAGAAATTCTAACTTCTGACAATTATTGGCGAAGATACATCCGTTTGAATTTGGAAACAGAAACTTAAAACGTCAATTTCTCGAAATGATTTCGAGACTACATATTTTCAGCTTTTGATGCAGAATCAAAATATATAAAAAGGGCTTCATAATGTTGAAAGAAATTCTAACTTCTGACAATTATTGACGAAGATACATCCGTTTGAATTTGGAAACAGAAACTTAAAACGTCAATTTCTCGAAATGACTTCGAGACTACATATTTTCAGCTTTTGATGCAGAATCAAAATATATAAAAAGGGCTTCATAATGTTGAAAGAAATTCTAACTTCTGACAATTATTGGCGAAGATACATCCGTTTGAATTTGGAAACCGAAACTTAAAACGTCAATTTCTTGAAATGACTTCGAGACTACATATTTTCATCTTTTGATGCAGAGTCAAAATATATAAAAAGGGCTTCATAATGTTGAAAGAAATTCTGACTTCTGACAATTATTGGCGAAGATACATCCGTTTGAATTTGGGAAAATAAACTTAAAACGCCAATATCTCGAAATGACTTCGAGACTACATATTTTTAGCTTTTGATGCAGAATCAAAATATATAAAAAGGGCTTCATAATGTTGAAAGAAATTCTAACTTCTGACAATTATTGGCGAAGATACATCCGTTTGAATTTGGAAACAGAAACTTAAAACGTCAATTTCTCGAAATGACTTCGAGACTATATATTTTCAGCTTTTGATGCAGAGTCAAAATATATAAAAAGGGCTTCATAATGTTGAAAGAAATTCAAACTTCTGACAATTATTGGCGAAGATACATCCGTTTGAATTTGGAAACAGAAACTTAAAACGTCAATTTCTCGAAATGACTTCGAGACTACATATTTTCAGCTTTTGATGCAGAATCAAAATATATAAAAAAGGCTTCATAATGTTGAAAGAAATTCTAACTTCTGACAATTATTGGCGAAGATACATCCGTTTGAATTTGGAAACAGAAACTTAAAACGTCAATTTCTCGAAATGACTTTGAGACTACATATTTTCAGCTTTTGATGCATAGTCAAAATATATAAAAAGGGCTTCATAATGTTGAATGAAATTCTGACTTCTGACAATTATTGGCGAAGATACATCCGTTTGAATTTGGAAAAAGAAACTTAAGCCGATAATATCTCGAAATGACTCCGAGACTACATATTTTCAGCTTTTGATGCAGAATCAAAATATATAAAAAGGGGTTCATAATGTTGAAAGAAATTCTAACTTCTGACAATTATTGGCGAAGATACATCCATTTGAATTTGGAAACAGAAACTTAAAACGTCAATTTCTCGAAATGACTTCGAGACTACATATTTTCAGCTTTTGATGCATAGTCAAAATATGTAAAAAGGGCTTCATAATGTTGAAAGAAATTCTGACTTCTGACAATTATTGGCGAAGATACATCCGTTTGAATTTGGAAACAGAAACTTAAAACGTCAATTTCTCGAAATGACTTCGAGACTACATATTTTCAGCTTTTGATGCAGAATCAAAATATATAAAAAGGGCTTCATAATGTTGAAAGAAATTCTAACTTCTGACAATTATTGGCGAAGATACATCCGTTTGAATTTGGAAACAGAGACTTAAAACGTCGATTTCTCGAAATGACTTCGAGACTACATATTTTCAGCTTTTGATGCAGAATCAAAATATATAAAAAGGGCTTCATAATGTTGAAAGAAATTCTAACTTCTGACAATTATTGGCGAAGATACATCCATTTGAATTTGGAAACAGAAACTTAAAACGTCAATTTCTCGAAATGACTTCGAGACTACATATTTTCAGCTTTTGATGCAGAATCAAAATATATAAAAAGGGCTTCATAATGTTGAAAGAAATTCTAACTTCTGACAATTATTGGCGAAGATACATCCGTTTGAATTTGGAAACAGAAACTTAAAACGTCAATTTCTCGAAATGACTTCGCGACTACATATTTTCAGCTTTTGATGCAGAGTCAAAATATATAAAAAGGGCTTCATGATGTTGAAAGAAATTCTGACTTCTGACAATTATTGGCGAAGATACATCCGTTTGAATTTGGGAAAATAAACTTAAAACGCCAATATCTCGAATGACTCGAAATGACTTCGTGACTACATATTTTCAGCTTTTGATGCAGAGTCAAAATATATAAAAAGGGCTTCATAATGTTGAAAGAAATTCTAACTTCTGACAATTATTGGCGAAGATACATCCGTTTGAATTTGGAAACAGAAACTTAAAACGTCAATTTCTCGAAATGACTTCGCGACTACATATTTTCAGCTTTTGATGCAGAGTCAAAATATATAAAAAGGGCTTCATAATGTTGAAAGAAATTCTAACTTCTGACAATTATTGGCGAAGATACATCCGTTTGAATTTTGAAACAGAAACTTAAACCGACAATTTCTCGAAATGACTTCGCGACTACATATTTGCAGCTTTTGATGCAGAGTCAAAATATATAAAATGAGCTTCATAATGTTGACAGAAATTCTGACTTCTGACAATTATAGGCGAAGATACATCCGTTTGAATTTGGGAAAATAAACTTAAAACGCCAATATCTCGAAATGACTTCGAGACTACATATTTTCAGGTTTTGATGCCGAGTCAAAATATATAAAAAGGGCTTCATAATGTTGATAGAAATTCAAACTTCTGACAATTATTGGCGAAGATACATCCGTTTGAATTTGGAAACAGAAACTTAAAACGTCAATTTCTCGAAATGACTTCGAGACTACATATTTTCAGCTTTTGAAGCAGAGTCAAAATATATAAAAAGGGCTTCATAATGTTGAAAGAAATTCTAACTGCTGACAATTATTAGCGAAGATACATCCGTTTGAATTTGGAAACCGAAACTTAAAACGTCAATTTCTCTAACTGACTTCGAGACTACATATTTTCAGCTTTTGATGCAGAATCAAAATATATAAAAAGGGCTTCATAATGTTGAAAGAAATTCTGACTTCTGACAATTATTGGCGAAGATACATCCGTTTGAATTTGGAAACAGAAACTTAAAACGTCAATTTCTCGAAATGACTTCGCGACTACATATTTTCAGCTTTTGATGCAGAGTCAAAATATATAAAAAGGGCTTCATAATGTTGAAAGAAATTCTGACTTCTGACAATTATTGGCGAAGATACATCCGTTTGAATTTGGGAAAATAAACTTAAAACGCCAGTATCTCGAAATGACTTCGAGACTACATATTTTCAGCTTTTGATGCATAGTCAAAATATATAAAAAGGGCTTCATAATGTTGAAAGAAATTCTAACTTCTGACAATTATTGGCGAAGATACATCCGTTTGAATTTGGAAACAGAAACTTAAACCGACAATTTCTCGAAATGACTTCGCGACTACATATTTGCAGCTTTTGATGCAGAGTCAAAATATATAAAATGAGCTTCATAATGTTGACAGAAATTCTGACTTCTGACAATTATTGGCGAAGATACATCCGTTTGAATTTGGGAAAATAAACTTAAAACGCAAATATCTCGAAATGACTTCGAGACTACATATTTTCAGGTTTTGATGCCGAGTCAAAATATATAAAAAGGGCTTCATAATGTTGATAGAAATTCAAACTTCTGACAATTATTGGCGAAGATACATCCGTTTGAATTTGGAAACAGAAACTTAAAACGTCAATTTATCGAAATGACTTCGCGACTACATATTTTCAGCTCTTGATGCAGAGTCAAAATATATAAAAAGGGCTTCATAATGTTGAAAGAAATTCTAACTGCTGACAATTATTAGCGAAGATACATCCGTTTGAATTTGGAAACCGAAACTTAAAACGTCAATTTCTCTAACTGACTTCGAGACTACATATTTTCAGCTTTTGATGCAGAATCAAAATATATAAAAAGGGCTTCATAATGTTGAAAGAAATTCTAACTTCTGACAATTATTGGCGAAGATACATCCGTTTGAATTTGGAAACAGAGACTTAAAACGTCGATTTCTCGAAATGACTTCGAGACTACATATTTTCAGCTTTTGATGCAGAATCAAAATATATAAAAAGGGCTTCATAATGTTGAAAGAAATTCTAACTTCTGACAATTATTGGCGAAGATACATCCATTTGAATTTGGAAACCGAAACTTAAAACGTCAATTTCTCGAAATGACTTCGCGACTACATATTTTCAGCTTTTGATGCATAGTCAAAATATATAAAAAGGGCTTCATGATGTTAAAAGAAATTCTGACTTCTGACAATTATTGGCGAAGATACATCCGTTTGAATTTGGGAAAATAAACTTAAAACGCCAATATCTCGAAATGACTTCGTGACTACATATTTTCAGCTTTTGATGCAGAGTCAAAATATATAAAAATGGCTTCATAATGTTGAAAGAAATTCTAACTTCTGACAATTATTGGCGAAGATACATCCGTTTGAATTTGGAAACAGAAACTTAAAACGTCAATTTCTCGAACTGACTTCGAGACTACATATTTTCAGCTTTTGAAGCAGAGTCAAAATATATAAAAAGGGCTTCATAATGTTGAAAGAAATTCTAACTTCTGACAATTATTGGCGAAGATACATCCGTTTGAATTTGGAAACAGAAACTTAAAACGTCAATTTCTCGAAATGACTTCGAGACTACATATTTTCAGCTTTTGATGCAGAATCAAAATATATAAAAAGGGCTTCATAATGTTGAAAGAAATTCTAACTTCTGACAATTATTGGCGAAGATACATCCGTTTGAATTTGGAAACAGAGACTTAAAACGTCGATTTCTCGAAATGATTTCGAGACTACATATTTTCAGCTTTTGATGCAGAATCAAAATATATAAAAAGGGCTTCATAATGTTGAAAGAAATTCTAACTTCTGACAATTATTGGCGAAGATACATCCGTTTGAATTTGGAAACAGAAACTTAAATCGTCAATTTCTCGAAATGACTTCGAGACTACATATTTTCAGCTTTTGATGCAGAATCAAAATATATAAAAAGGGCTTCATGATGTTGAAAGAAAATTCTAACTTCTGACAATTATTGGCGAAGATACGTCCGTTTGAATTTGGGAAAATAAACTTAAAACGCCAATATCTCGAAATGACTTCGAGACTACATATTTTCAGCTTTTGATGCAGAGTCAAAATATATAAAAATGGCTTCATAATGTTGAAAGAAATTCTAACTTCTGACAATTATTGGCGAAGATACATCCGTTTGAATTTGGAAACAGAAACTTAAAACGTCAATTTCTCGAACTGACTTCGAGACTACATATTTTCAGCTTTTGAAGCAGAGTCAAAATATATAAAAAGGGCTTCATAATGTTGAAAGAAATTCTAACTTCTGACAATTATTGGCGAAGATACATCCGTTTGAATTTGGAAAAAGAAACTTAAACCGTCAATTTCTCGAAATGACTTCGAGACTACATATTTTCAGCTTTTGATGCAGAATCAAAATATATTAAAAAGGGCTTCATAATGTTGAAAGAAATTCTAACTTCTGACAATTATTGGCGAAGATACATCCGTTTGAATTTGGAAACAGAAACTTAAAACGTCAATTTCTCGAAATGACTTCGAGACTACATATTTTCAGCTTTTGATGCAGAATCAAAATATATAAAAAGGGGTTCATAATGTTGAAAGAAATTCTAACTTCTGACAATTATTGGCGAAGATACATCCGTTTGAATTTGGAAACAGAAACTTAAAACGTCAATTTCTCGAAATGACTTCGAGACTACATATTTTCAGCTTTTGATGCAGAGTCAAAATATATAAAAAGGGCTTCATAATGTTGAAAGAAATTCTAACTTCTGACAATTATTGGCGAAGATACATCCGTTTGAATTTGGAAACAGAAACTTAAAACGTCAATTTCTCGAAATGACTTCGCGACTACATATTTTCAGCTTTTGATGCAGGGTCAAAATATATAAAAAGGGCTTCATAATGTTGAAAGAAATTCAAACTTCTGACAATTATTGGCGAAGATACATCCGTTTGAATTTGGAAACAGAAACTTAAAACGTCAATTTCTCGAAATGACTTCGAGACTACATATTTTCAGCTTTTGATGCAGAATCAAAATATATAAAAAGGGCTTCATAATGTTGAAAGAAATTCTAACTTCTGACAATTATTGGCGAAGATACATCCGTTTGAATTTGGAAACAGAAACTTAAAACGTCAATTTCTCGAAATGACTTCGAGACTACATATTTTCAGCTTTTGATGCAGAATCAAAATATATAAAAAGGGCTTCATAATGTTGAAAGAAATTCTAACTTCTGACAATTATTGGCGAAGATACATCCGTTTGAATTTGGAAACAGAAACTTAAAACGTCAATTTCTCGAAATGACTTCGCGACTACATATTTTCAGCTTTGGATGCAGAGTCAAAATATATAAAAAGGGCTTCATAATGTTGAAAGAAATTCTAACTTCTGACAATCATTGGTGAAGATACATCCGTTTGAATTTGGAAACAGAAACTTAAAACGCCAATATCTCGAAATGACTTCGAGACTACATATTTTCAGCTTTTGATGCAGAATCAAAATATATAAAAAGGGCTTCATAATGTTGAAAGAAATTCTAACTTCTGACAATTATTGGCGAAGATACATCCGTTTGAATTTGGAAACAGAAACTTAAAACGTCAATTTCGCGAAATGACTTCGAGACCACATATTTTCAGCTTTTGATGCAGAATCAAAATATATAAAAAGGGCTTCATAATGTTGAAAGAACTTCTAACTTCTGACAATTATTGGCGAAGATACATCCGTTTGAATTTGGAAACAGAAACTTAAAACGTCAATTTCTCGAAATGACTTCGAGACTACATATTTTCAGCTTTTGATGCAGAATCAAAATATATAAAAAGGGCTTCATAATGTTGAAAGAAATTCTAACTTCTGACAATTATTGGCGAAGATACATCCGTTTGAATTTGGAAACAGAAACTTAAAACGTCAATTTCTCGAAATGACTTCGAGACTACATATTTTCAGCTTTTGATGCAGAGTCAAAATATATAAAAAGGGCTTCATAATGTTGAAAGAAATTCTAACTTCTGACAATTATTGGCGAAGATACATCCGTTTGAATTTGGAAACAGAAACTTAAAACGTCAATTTCTCGAAATGACTTCGAGACTACATATTTTCAGCTTTTGATGCAGAATCAAAATATATAAAAAGGGCTTCATAATGTTGAAAGAAATTCTAACTTCTGACAATTATTGGCGAAGATACATCCGTTTGAATTTGGAAACAGAAACTTAAAACGTCAATTTCTCGAAATGACTTCGAGACTACATATTTTCAGCTTTTGATGCAGAATCAAAATATATAAAAAGGGCTTCATAATGTTGAAAGAAATTCTAACTTCTGACAATTATTGGCGAAGATACATCCGTTTGAATTTGGAAACAGAAACTTAAAACGTCAATTTCTCGAAATGACTTCGAGACTACATATTTTCAGCTTTTGATGCAGAGTCAAAATATATAAAAAGGGCTTCATAATGTTGAAAGAAATTCTAACTTCTGACAATTATTGGCGAAGATACATCCGTTTGAATTTGGAAACAGAAACTTAAAACGCCAATATCTCGAAATGACTTCGAGACTACATATTTTCAGCTTTTGATGCAGAATCAAAATATATAAAAAGGGGTTCATAATGTTGAAAGAAATTCTAACTTCTGACAATTATTGGCGAAGATACATCCGTTTGAATTTGGAAACAGAAACTTAAAACGTCAATTTCTCGAAATGACTTCGAGACTACATATTTTCAGCTTTTGATGCAGAATCAAAATATATAAAAAGGGGTTCATAATGTTGAAAGAAATTCTAACTTCTGACAATTATTGGCGAAGATACATCCGTTTGAATTTGGAAACAGAAACTTAAAACGTCAATTTCTCGAAATGACTTCGAGACTACATATTTTCAGCTTTTGATGCAGAATCAAAATATATAAAAAGGGCTTCATAATGTTGAAAGAAATTCTAACTTCTGACAATTATTGGCGAAGATACATCCGTTTGAATTTGGAAACAGAAACTTAAAACGTCAATTTCTCGAAATGACTTCGAGACTACATATTTTCAGCTTTTGATGCAGAGTCAAAATATATAAAAAGGGCTTCATAATGTTGAAAGAAATTCTAACTTCTGACAATTATTGGCGAAGATACATCCGTTTGAATTTGGAAACAGAAACTTAAAACGTCAATTTCTCGAAATGACTTCGAGACTACATATTTTCAGCTTTTGATGCAGAATCAAAATATATAAAAAGGGCTTCATAATGTTGAAAGAAATTCTAACTTCTGACAATTATTGGCGAAGATACATCCGTTTGAATTTGGAAACAGAAACTTAAAACGTCAATTTCTCGAAATGACTTCGAGACTACATATTTTCAGCTTTTGATGCAGAGTCAAAATATATAAAAAGGGCTTCATAATGTTGAAAGAAATTCTAACTTCTGACAATTATTGGCGAAGATACATCCGTTTGAATTTGGAAACAGAAACTTAAAACGTCAATTTCTCGAAATGACTTCGAGACTACATATTTTCAGCTTTTGATGCAGAATCAAAATATATAAAAAGGGCTTCATAATGTTGAAAGAAATTCTAACTTCTGACAATTATTGGCGAAGATACATCCGTTTGAATTTGGAAACAGAAACTTAAAACGTCAATTTCTCGAAATGACTTCGAGACTACATATTTTCAGCTTTTGATGCAGAGTCAAAATATATAAAAAGGGCTTCATAATGTTGAAAGAAATTCTAACTTCTGACAATTATTGGCGAAGATACATCCGTTTGAATTTGGAAACAGAAACTTAAAACGTCAATTTCTCGAAATGACTTCGAGACTACATATTTTCAGCTTTTGATGCAGAGTCAAAATATATAAAAAGGGCTTCATAATGTTGAAAGAAATTCTAACTTCTGACAATTATTGGCGAAGATACATCCGTTTGAATTTGGAAACAGAAACTTAAAACGTCAATTTCTCGAAATGACTTCGAGACTACATATTTTCAGCTTTTGATGCAGAGTCAAAATATATAAAAAGGGCTTCATAATGTTGAAAGAAATTCTAACTTCTGACAATTATTGGCGAAGATACATCCGTTTGAATTTGGAAACAGAAACTTAAAACGTCAATTTCTCGAAATGACTTCGAGACTACATATTTTCAGCTTTTGATGCAGAATCAAAATATATAAAAAGGGCTTCATAATGTTGAAAGAAATTCTAACTTCTGACAATTATTGGCGAAGATACATCCGTTTGAATTTGGAAACAGAAACTTAAAACGTCAATTTCTCGAAATGACTTCGAGACTACATATTTTCAGCTTTTGATGCAGAGTCAAAATATATAAAAAGGGCTTCATAATGTTGAAAGAAATTCTAACTTCTGACAATTATTGGCGAAGATACATCCGTTTGAATTTGGAAACAGAAACTTAAAACGTCAATTTCTCGAAATGACTTCGAGACTACATATTTTCAGCTTTTGATGCAGAGTCAAAATATATAAAAAGGGCTTCATAATGTTGAAAGAAATTCTAACTTCTGACAATTATTGGCGAAGATACATCCGTTTGAATTTGGAAACAGAAACTTAAAACGTCAATTTCTCGAAATGACTTCGAGACTACATATTTTCAGCTTTTGATGCAGAGTCAAAATATATAAAAAGGGCTTCATAATGTTGAAAGAAATTCTAACTTCTGACAATTATTGGCGAAGATACATCCGTTTGAATTTGGAAACAGAAACTTAAAACGTCAATTTCTCGAAATGACTTCGAGACTACATATTTTCAGCTTTTGATGCAGAGTCAAAATATATAAAAAGGGCTTCATAATGTTGAAAGAAATTCTAACTTCTGACAATTATTGGCGAAGATACATCCGTTTGAATTTGGAAACAGAAACTTAAAACGTCAATTTCTCGAAATGACTTCGAGACTACATATTTTCAGCTTTTGATGCAGAGTCAAAATATATAAAAAGGGCTTCATAATGTTGAAAGAAATTCTAACTTCTGACAATTATTGGCGAAGATACATCCGTTTGAATTTGGAAACAGAAACTTAAAACGTCAATTTCTCGAAATGACTTCGAGACTACATATTTTCAGCTTTTGATGCAGAGTCAAAATATATAAAAAGGGCTTCATAATGTTGAAAGAAATTCTAACTTCTGACAATTATTGGCGAAGATACATCCGTTTGAATTTGGAAACAGAAACTTAAAACGTCAATATCTCGAAATGACTTCGAGACTACATATTTTCAGCTTTTGATGCAGAGTCAAAATATATAAAAAGGGCTTCATAATGTTGAAAGAAATTCTAACTTCTGACAATTATTGGCGAAGATACATCCGTTTGAATTTGGAAACAGAAACTTAAAACGTCAATTTCTCGAAATGACTTCGAGACTACATATTTTCAGCTTTTGATGCAGAGTCAAAATATATAAAAAGGGCTTCATAATGTTGAAAGAAATTCTAACTTCTGACAATTATTGGCGAAGATACATCCGTTTGAATTTGGAAAAAGAAACTTAAAACGTCAATTTCTCGAAATGACTTCGAGACTACATATTTTCAGCTTTTGATGCAGAGTCAAAATATATAAAAAGGGCTTCATAATGTTGAAAGAAATTCTAACTTCTGACAATTATTGGCGAAGATACATCCGTTTGAATTTGGAAACAGAAACTTAAAACGTCAATTTCTCGAAATGACTTCGAGACTACATATTTTCAGCTTTTGATGCAGAGTCAAAATATATAAAAAGGGCTTCATAATGTTGAAAGAAATTCTAACTTCTGACAATTATTGGCGAAGATACATCCGTTTGAATTTGGAAACAGAAACTTAAAACGTCAATTTCTCGAAATGACTTCGAGACTACATATTTTCAGCTTTTGATGCAGAGTCAAAATATATAAAAAGGGCTTCATAATGTTGAAAGAAATTCTAACTTCTGACAATTATTGGCGAAGATACATCCGTTTGAATTTGGAAACAGAAACTTAAAACGTCAATTTCTCGAAATGACTTCGAGACTACATATTTTCAGCTTTTGATGCAGAGTCAAAATATATAAAAAGGGCTTCATAATGTTGAAAGAAATTCTAACTTCTGACAATTATTGGCGAAGATACATCCGTTTGAATTTGGAAACAGAAACTTAAAACGTCAATTTCTCGAAATGACTTCGAGACTACATATTTTCAGCTTTTGATGCAGAGTCAAAATATATAAAAAGGGCTTCATAATGTTGAAAGAAATTCTAACTTCTGACAATTATTGGCGAAGATACATCCGTTTGAATTTGGAAACAGAAACTTAAAACGTCAATTTCTCGAAATGACTTCGAGACTACATATTTTCAGCTTTTGATGCAGAGTCAAAATATATAAAAAGGGCTTCATAATGTTGAAAGAAATTCTAACTTCTGACAATTATTGGCGAAGATACATCCGTTTGAATTTGGAAACAGAAACTTAAAACGTCAATTTCTCGAAATGACTTCGAGACTACATATTTTCAGCTTTTGATGCAGAGTCAAAATATATAAAAAGGGCTTCATAATGTTGAAAGAAATTCTAACTTCTGACAATTATTGGCGAAGATACATCCGTTTGAATTTGGAAACAGAAACTTAAAACGTCAATTTCTCGAAATGACTTCGAGACTACATATTTTCAGCTTTTGATGCAGAATCAAAATATATAAAAAGGGCTTCATAATGTTGAAAGAAATTCTAACTTCTGACAATTATTGGCGAAGATACATCCGTTTGAATTTGGAAACAGAAACTTAAAACGTCAATTTCTCGAAATGACTTCGAGACTACATATTTTCAGCTTTTGATGCAGAGTCAAAATATATAAAAAGGGCTTCATAATGTTGAAAGAAATTCTAACTTCTGACAATTATTGGCGAAGATACATCCGTTTGAATTTGGAAAAAGAAACTTAAAACGTCAATTTCTCGAAATGACTTCGAGACTACATATTTTCAGCTTTTGATGCAGAATCAAAATATATAAAAAGGGCTTCATAATGTTGAAAGAAATTCTAACTTCTGACAATTATTGGCGAAGATACATCCGTTTGAATTTGGAAACAGAAACTTAAAACGTCAATTTCTCGAAATGACTTCGAGACTACATATTTTCAGCTTTTGATGCAGAGTCAAAATATATAAAAAGGGCTTCATAATGTTGAAAGAAATTCTAACTTCTGACAATTATTGGCGAAGATACATCCGTTTGAATTTGGAAACAGAAACTTAAAACGTCAATTTCTCGAAATGACTTCGAGACTACATATTTTCAGCTTTTGATGCAGAGTCAAAATATATAAAAAGGGCTTCATAATGTTGAAAGAAATTCTAACTTCTGACAATTATTGGCGAAGATACATCCGTTTGAATTTGGAAACAGAAACTTAAAACGTCAATTTCTCGAAATGACTTCGAGACTACATATTTTCAGCTTTTGATGCAGAGTCAAAATATATAAAAAGGGCTTCATAATGTTGAAAGAAATTCTAACTTCTGACAATTATTGGCGAAGATACATCCGTTTGAATTTGGAAACAGAAACTTAAAACGTCAATTTCTCGAAATGACTTCGAGACTACATATTTTCAGCTTTTGATGCAGAGTCAAAATATATAAAAAGGGGCTTCATAATGTTGAAAGAAATTCTAACTTCTGACAATTATTGGCGAAGATACATCCGTTTGAATTTGGAAACAGAAACTTAAAACGTCAATTTCTCGAAATGACTTCGAGACTACATATTTTCAGCTTTTGATGCAGAGTCAAAATATATAAAAAGGGCTTCATAATGTTGAAAGAAATTCTAACTTCTGACAATTATTGGCGAAGATACATCCGTTTGAATTTGGAAACAGAAACTTAAAACGTCAATTTCTCGAAATGACTTCGAGACTACATATTTTCAGCTTTTGATGCAGAGTCAAAATATATAAAAAGGGCTTCATAATGTTGAAAGAAATTCTAACTTCTGACAATTATTGGCGAAGATACATCCGTTTGAATTTGGAAACAGAAACTTAAAACGTCAATTTCTCGAAATGACTTCGAGACTACATATTTTCAGCTTTTGATGCAGAGTCAAAATATATAAAAAGGGCTTCATAATGTTGAAAGAAATTCTAACTTCTGACAATTATTGGCGAAGATACATCCGTTTGAATTTGGAAACAGAAACTTAAAACGTCAATTTCTCGAAATGACTTCGAGACTACATATTTTCAGCTTTTGATGCAGAGTCAAAATATATAAAAAGGGCTTCATAATGTTGAAAGAAATTCTAACTTCTGACAATTATTGGCGAAGATACATCCGTTTGAATTTGGAAACAGAAACTTAAAACGTCAATTTCTCGAAATGACTTCGAGACTACATATTTTCAGCTTTTGATGCAGAGTCAAAATATATAAAAAGGGCTTCATAATGTTGAAAGAAATTCTAACTTCTGACAATTATTGGCGAAGATACATCCGTTTGAATTTGGAAACAGAAACTTAAAACGTCAATTTCTCGAAATGACTTCGAGACTACATATTTTCAGCTTTTGATGCAGAGTCAAAATATATAAAAAGGGCTTCATAATGTTGAAAGAAATTCTAACTTCTGACAATTATTGGCGAAGATACATCCGTTTGAATTTGGAAACAGAAACTTAAAACGTCAATTTCTCGAAATGACTTCGAGACTACATATTTTCAGCTTTTGATGCAGAGTCAAAATATATAAAAAGGGCTTCATAATGTTGAAAGAAATTCTAACTTCTGACAATTATTGGCGAAGATACATCCGTTTGAATTTGGAAACAGAAACTTAAAACGTCAATTTCTCGAAATGACTTCGAGACTACATATTTTCAGCTTTTGATGCAGAGTCAAAATATATAAAAAGGGCTTCATAATGTTGAAAGAAATTCTAACTTCTGACAATTATTGGCGAAGATACATCCGTTTGAATTTGGAAACAGAAACTTAAAACGTCAATTTCTCGAAATGACTTCGAGACTACATATTTTCAGCTTTTGATGCAGAGTCAAAATATATAAAAAGGGCTTCATAATGTTGAAAGAAATTCTAACTTCTGACAATTATTGGCGAAGATACATCCGTTTGAATTTGGAAACAGAAACTTAAAACGTCAATTTCTCGAAATGACTTCGAGACTACATATTTTCAGCTTTTGATGCAGAGTCAAAATATATAAAAAGGGCTTCATAATGTTGAAAGAAATTCTAACTTCTGACAATTATTGGCGAAGATACATCCGTTTGAATTTGGAAACAGAAACTTAAAACGTCAATTTCTCGAAATGACTTCGAGACTACATATTTTCAGCTTTTGATGCAGAGTCAAAATATATAAAAAGGGCTTCATAATGTTGAAAGAAATTCTAACTTCTGACAATTATTGGCGAAGATACATCCGTTTGAATTTGGAAACAGAAACTTAAAACGTCAATTCCTCGAAATGACTTCGAGACTACATATTTTCAGCTTTTGATGCAGAGTCAAAATATATAAAAAGGGCTTCATAATGTTGAAAGAAATTCTAACTTCTGACAATTATTGGCGAAGATACATCCGTTTGAATTTGGAAACAGAAACTTAAAACGTCAATTTCTCGAAATGACTTCGAGACTACATATTTTCAGCTTTTGATGCAGAGTCAAAATATATAAAAAGGGCTTCATAATGTTGAAAGAAATTCTAACTTCTGACAATTATTGGCGAAGATACATCCGTTTGAATTTGGAAACAGAAACTTAAAACGTCAATTTCTCGAAATGACTTCGAGACTACATATTTTCAGCTTTTGATGCAGAGTCAAAATATATAAAAAGGGCTTCATAATGTTGAAAGAAATTCTAACTTCTGACAATTATTGGCGAAGATACATCCGTTTGAATTTGGAAACAGAAACTTAAAAACTCGAAATGACTCGAGACAATATTTCAGCTTTTATAAAAAAATATAAAAAGGCTTCATAATGTTGAAAGAAATTCAACTTCTGAAAGACTAACATATTTTCAGCTTTTGATGCAGAATCAAAATATATAAAAAGGGCTTCATAATGTTGAAAGAAATTCTAACTTCTGACAATTATTGGCGAAGATACATCCGTTTGAATTTGGAAACAGAAACTTAAAACGTCAATTTCTCGAAATGACTTCGAGACTACATATTTTCAGCTTTTGATGCAGAGTCAAAATATATAAAAAGGGCTTCATAATGTTGAAAGAAATTCTAACTTCTGACAATTATTGGCGAAGATACATCCGTTTGAATTTGGAAACAGAAACTTAAAACGTCAATTTCTCGAAATGACTTCGAGACTACATATTTTCAGCTTTTGATGCAGAATCAAAATATATAAAAAGGGCTTCATAATGTTGAAAGAAATTCTAACTTCTGACAATTATTGGCGAAGATACATCCGTTTGAATTTGGAAACAGAAACTTAAAACGTCAATTTCTCGAAATGACTTCGAGACTACATATTTTCAGCTTTTGATGCAGAGTCAAAATATATAAAAAGGGCTTCATAATGTTGAAAGAAATTCTAACTTCTGACAATTATTGGCGAAGATACATCCGTTTGAATTTGGAAACAGAAACTTAAAACGTCAATTTCTCGAAATGACTTCGAGACTACATATTTTCAGCTTTTGATGCAGAGTCAAAATATATAAAAAGGGCTTCATAATGTTGAAAGAAATTCTAACTTCTGACAATTATTGGCGAAGATACATCCGTTTGAATTTGGAAACAGAAACTTAAAACGTCAATTTCTCGAAATGACTTCGAGACTACATATTTTCAGCTTTTGATGCAGAATCAAAATATATAAAAAGGGCTTCATAATGTTGAAAGAAATTCTAACTTCTGACAATTATTGGCGAAGATACATCCGTTTGAATTTGGAAACAGAAACTTAAAACGTCAATTTCTCGAAATGACTTCGAGACTACATATTTTCAGCTTTTGATGCAGAGTCAAAATATATAAAAAGGGCTTCATAATGTTGAAAGAAATTCTAACTGCCGACAATTATTGGCGAAGATACATCCGTTTGAATTTGGAAACAGAAACTTAAAACGTCAATTTCTCGAAATGACTTCGAGACTACATATTTTCAGCTTTTGATGCAGAGTCAAAATATATAAAAAGGGCTTCATAATGTTGAAAGAAATTCTAACTTCTGACAATTATTGGCGAAGATACATCCGTTTGAATTTGGAAACAGAAACTTAAAACGTCAATTTCTCGAAATGACTTCGAGACTACATATTTTCAGCTTTTGATGCAGAGTCAAAATATATAAAAAGGGCTTCATAATGTTGAAAGAAATTCTAACTTCTGACAATTATTGGCGAAGATACATCCGTTTGAATTTGGAAACAGAAACTTAAAACGTCAATTTCTCGAAATGACTTCGAGACTACATATTTTCAGCTTTTGATGCAGAATCAAAATATAAAAAAAGGGCTTCATAATGTTGAAAGAAATTCTAACTTCTGACAATTATTGGCGAAGATACATCCGTTTGAATTTGGAAACAGAAACTTAAAACGTCAATTTCTCGAAATGACTTCGAGACTACATATTTTCAGCTTTTGATGCAGAGTCAAAATATATAAAAAGGGCTTCATAATGTTGAAAGAAATTCTAACTTCTGACAATTATTGGCGAAGATACATCCGTTTGAATTTGGAAACAGAAACTTAAAACGTCAATTTCTCGAAATGACTTCGAGACTACATATTTTCAGCTTTTGATGCAGAGTCAAAATATATAAAAAGGGCTTCATAATGTTGAAAGAAATTCTAACTTCTGACAATTATTGGCGAAGATACATCCGTTTGAATTTGGAAACAGAAACTTAAAACGTCAATTTCTCGAAATGACTTCGAGACTACATATTTTCAGCTTTTGATGCACAGAATCAAAATATATAAAAAGGGCTTCATAATGTTGAAAGAAATTCTAACTTCTGACAATTATTGGCGAAGATACATCCGTTTGAATTTGGAAACAGAAACTTAAAACGTCAATTTCTCGAAATGACTTCGAGACTACATATTTTCAGCTTTTGATGCAGAGTCAAAATATATAAAAAGGGCTTCATAATGTTGAAAGAAATTCTAACTTCTGACAATTATTGGCGAAGATACATCCGTTTGAATTTGGAAACAGAAACTTAAAACGTCAATTTCTCGAAATGACTTCGAGACTACATATTTTCAGCTTTTGATGCAGAATCAAAATATATAAAAAGGGCTTCATAATGTTGAAAGAAATTCTAACTTCTGACAATTATTGGCGAAGATACATCCGTTTGAATTTGGAAACAGAAACTTAAAACGTCAATTTCTCGAAATGACTTCGAGACTACATATTTTCAGCTTTTGATGCAGAGTCAAAATATATAAAAAGGGCTTCATAATGTTGAAAGAAATTCTAACTTCTGACAATTATTGGCGAAGATACATCCGTTTGAATTTGGAAACAGAAACTTAAAACGTCAATTTCTCGAAATGACTTCAGAGACTACATATTTTCAGCTTTTGATGCAGAGATCAAAATATATAAAAAGGGCTTCATAATGTTGAAAGAAATTCTAACTTCTGACAATTATTGGCGAAGATACATCCGTTTGAATTTGGAAACAGAAACTTAAAAACGTCAATTTCTCGAAATGACTTCGAGACTACATATTTTCAGCTTTTGATGCAGAGTCAAAATATATAAAAAGGGCTTCATAATGTTGAAAGAAATTCTAACTTCTGACAATTATTGGCGAAGATACATCCGTTTGAATTTGGAAACAGAAACTTAAAACGTCAATTTCTCGAAATGACTTCGAGACTACATATTTTCAGCTTTTGATGCAGAGTCAAAATATATAAAAAGGGCTTCATAATGTTGAAAGAAATTCTAACTTCTGACAATTATTGGCGAAGATACATCCGTTTGAATTTGGAAACAGAAACTTAAAACGTCAATTTCTCGAAATGACTTCGAGACTACATATTTTCAGCTTTTGATGCAGAGTCAAAATATATAAAAAGGGCTTCATAATGTTGAAAGAAATTCTAACTTCTGACAATTATTGGCGAAGATACATCCGTTTGAATTTGGAAACAGAAACTTAAAACGTCAATTTCTCGAAATGACTTCGAGACTACATATTTTCAGCTTTTGATGCAGAGTCAAAATATATAAAAAGGGCTTCATAATGTTGAAAGAAATTCTAACTTCTGACAATTATTGGCGAAGATACATCCGTTTGAATTTGGAAACAGAAACTTAAAACGTCAATTTCTCGAAATGACTTCGAGACTACATATTTTCAGCTTTTGATGCAGAGTCAAAATATATAAAAAAGGGCTTCATAATGTTGAAAGAAATTCTAACTTCTGACAATTATTGGCGAAGATACATCCGTTTGAATTTGGAAACAGAAACTTAAAACGTCAATTTCTCGAAATGACTTCGAGACTACATATTTTCAGCTTTTGATGCAGAGTCAAAATATATAAAAAGGGCTTCATAATGTTGAAAGAAATTCTAACTTCTGACAATTATTGGCGAAGATACATCCGTTTGAATTTGGAAACAGAAACTTAAAACGTCAATTTCTCGAAATGACTTCGAGACTACATATTTTCAGCTTTTGATGCAGAGTCAAAATATATAAAAAGGGCTTCATAATGTTGAAAGAAATTCTAACTTCTGACAATTATTGGCGAAGATACATCCGTTTGAATTTGGAAACAGAAACTTAAAAACGTCAATTTCTCGAAATGACTTCGAGACTACATATTTTCAGCTTTTGATGCAGAGTCAAAATATATAAAAAGGGCTTCATAATGTTGAAAGAAATTCTAACTTCTGACAATTATTGGCGAAGATACATCCGTTTGAATTTGGAAACAGAAACTTAAAACGTCAATTTCTCGAAATGACTTCGAGACTACATATTTTCAGCTTTTGATGCAGAGTCAAAATATATAAAAAGGGCTTCATAATGTTGAAAGAAATTCTAACTTCTGACAATTATTGGCGAAGATACATCCGTTTGAATTTGGAAACAGAAACTTAAAACGTCAATTTCTCGAAATGACTTCGAGACTACATATTTTCAGCTTTTGATGCAGAGTCAAAATATATAAAAAGGGCTTCATAATGTTGAAAGAAATTCTAACTTCTGACAATTATTGGCGAAGATACATCCGTTTGAATTTGGAAACAGAAACTTAAAACGTCAATTTCTCGAAATGACTTCGAGACTACATATTTTCAGCTTTTGATGCAGAGTCAAAATATATAAAAAGGGCTTCATAATGTTGAAAGAAATTCTAACTTCTGACAAAAAAAACAGAAAATAAAAAAAGGGAAAGAAGAAACATTATTGGCGAAGATACATCCGTTTGAATTTGGAAACAGAAACTTAAAACGTCAATTTCTCGAAATGACTTCGAGACTACATATTTTCAGCTTTTGATGCAGAGTCAAAATATATAAAAAGGGCTTCATAATGTTGAAAGAAATTCTAACTTCTGACAATTATTGGCGAAGATACATCCGTTTGAATTTGGAAACAGAAACTTAAAACGTCAATTTCTCGAAATGACTTCGAGACTACATATTTTCAGCTTTTGATGCAGAGTCAAAATATATAAAAAGGGCTTCATAATGTTGAAAGAAATTCTAACTTCTGACAATTATTGGCGAAGATACATCCGTTTGAATTTGGAAACAGAAACTTAAAACGTCAATTTCTCGAAATGACTTCGAGACTACATATTTTCAGCTTTTGATGCAGAGTCAAAATATATAAAAAGGGCTTCATAATGTTGAAAGAAATTCTAACTTCTGACAATTATTGGCGAAGATACATCCGTTTGAATTTGGAAACAGAAACTTAAAACGTCAATTTCTCGAAATGACTTCGAGACTACATATTTTCAGCTTTTGATGCAGAGTCAAAATATATAAAAAGGGCTTCATAATGTTGAAAGAAATTCTAACTTCTGACAATTATTGGCGAAGATACATCCGTTTGAATTTGGAAACAGAAACTTAAAACGTCAATTTCTCGAAATGACTTCGAGACTACATATTTTCAGCTTTTGATGCAGAGTCAAAATATATAAAAAGGGCTTCATAATGTTGAAAGAAATTCTAACTTCTGACAATTATTGGCGAAGATACATTTTTAAATTTGAAAAAAAAACTTAAAACGTGTGAATTTCTCGAAATGACTTCGAGACTACATATTTTCAGCTTTTGATGCAGAGTCAAAATATATAAAAAGGGCTTCATAATGTTGAAAGAAATTCTAACTTCTGACAATTATTGGCGAAGATACATCCGTTTGAATTTGGAAACAGAAACTTAAAACGTCAATTTCTCGAAATGACTTCGAGACTACATATTTTCAGCTTTTGATGCAGAGTCAAAATATATAAAAAGGGCTTCATAATGTTGAAAGAAATTCTAACTTCTGACAATTATTGGCGAAGATACATCCGTTTGAATTTGGAAACAGAAACTTAAAACGTCAATTTCTCGAAATGACTTCGAGACTACATATTTTCAGCTTTTGATGCAGAGTCAAAATATATAAAAAGGGCTTCATAATGTTGAAAGAAATTCTAACTTCTGACAATTATTGGCGAAGATACATCCGTTTGAATTTGGAAACAGAAACTTAAAACGTCAATTTCTCGAAATGACTTCGAGACTACATATTTTCAGCTTTTGATGCAGAATCAAAATATATAAAAAGGGCTTCATAATGTTGAAAGAAATTCTAACTTCTGACAATTATTGGCGAAGATACATCCGTTTGAATTTGGAAACAGAAACTTAAAAGGTCAATTTCTCGAAATGACTTCGAGACTACATATTTTCAGCTTTTGATGCAGAGTCAAAATATATAAAAAGGGGCTTCATAATGTTGAAAGAAATTCTAACTTCTGACAATTATTGGCGAAGATACATCCGTTTGAATTTGGAAACAGAAACTTAAAACGTCAATTTCTCGAAATGACTTCGAGACTACATATTTTCAGCTTTTGATGCAGAGTCAAAATATATAAAAAGGGCTTCATAATGTTGAAAGAAATTCTAACTTCGACAATTATTGGCGAAGATAACTTAAAACGACAATATCTCGAAAAGACTACATATTTTCAGCTTTTGATGCAGAATCAAAATATATAAAAAGGGCTTCATAATGTTGAAAGAAATTCTAACTTCTGACAATTATTGGCGAAGATACATCCGTTTGAATTTGGAAACAGAAACTTAAAACGTCAATTTCTCGAAATGACTTCGAGACTACATATTTTCAGCTTTTGATGCAGAGTCAAAATATATAAAAAGGGCTTCATAATGTTGAAAGAAATTCTAACTTCTGACAATTATTGGCGAAGATACATCCGTTTGAATTTGGAAACAGAAACTTAAAACGTCAATTTCTCGAAATGACTTCGAGACTACATATTTTCAGCTTTTGATGCAGAGTCAAAATATATAAAAAAAGGGCTTCATAATGTTGAAAGAAATTCTAACTTCTGACAATTATTGGCGAAGATACATCCGTTTGAATTTGGAAACAGAAACTTAAAACGTCAATTTCTCGAAATGACTTCGAGACTACATATTTTCAGCTTTTGATGCAGAGTCAAAATATATAAAAAGGGCTTCATAATGTTGAAAGAAATTCTAACTTCTGACAATTATTGGCGAAGATACATCCGTTTGAATTTGGAAACAGAAACTTAAAACGTCAATTTCTCGAAATGACTTCGAGACTACATATTTTCAGCTTTTGATGCAGAGTCAAAAATATAAAAAAAGGGCTTCATAATGTTGAAAGAAATTCTAACTTCTGACAATTATTGGCGAAGATACATCCGTTTGAATTTGGAAACAGAAACTTAAAACGTCAATTTCTCGAAATGACTTCGAGACTACATATTTTCAGCTTTTGATGCAGAGTCAAAAATATATAAAAAGGGCTTCATAATGTTGAAAGAAATTCTAACTTCTGACAATTATTGGCGAAGATACATCCGTTTGAATTTGGAAACAGAAACTTAAAACGTCAATTTCTCGAAATGACTTCGAGACTACATATTTTCAGCTTTTGATGCAGAGTCAAAATATATAAAAAGGGCTTCATAATGTTGAAAGAAATTCTAACTTCTGACAATTATTGGCGAAGATACATCCGTTTGAATTTGGAAACAGAAACTTAAAACGTCAATTTCTCGAAATGACTTCGAGACTACATATTTTCAGCTTTTGATGCAGAGTCAAAAATATAAAAAAAGGGCTTCATAATGTTGAAAGAAATTCTAACTTCTGACAATTATTGGCGAAGATACATCCGTTTGAATTTGGAAACAGAAACTTAAAACGTCAATTTCTCGAAATGACTTCGAGACTACATATTTTCAGCTTTTGATGCAGAGTCAAAATATATAAAAAGGGCTTCATAATGTTGAAAGAAATTCTAACTTCTGACAATTATTGGCGAAGATACATCCGTTTGAATTTGGAAACAGAAACTTAAAACGTCAATTTCTCGAAATGACTTCGAGACTACATATTTTCAGCTTTTGATGCAGAGTCAAAATATATAAAAAGGGCTTCATAATGTTGAAAGAAATTCTAACTTCTGACAATTATTGGCGAAGATACATCCGTTTGAATTTGGAAACAGAAACTTAAAACGTCAATTTCTCGAAATGACTTCGAGACTACATATTTTCAGCTTTTGATGCAGAGTCAAAATATATAAAAAGGGCTTCATAATGTTGAAAGAAATTCTAACTTCTGACAATTATTGGCGAAGATACATCCGTTTGAATTTGGAAACAGAAACTTAAAACGTCAATTTCTCGAAATGACTTCGAGACTACATATTTTCAGCTTTTGATGCAGAGTCAAAATATATAAAAAGGGGCTTCATAATGTTGAAAGAAATTCTAACTTCTGACAATTATTGGCGAAGATACATCCGTTTGAATTTGGAAACAGAAACTTAAAACGTCAATTTCTCGAAATGACTTCGAGACTACATATTTTCAGCTTTTGATGCAGAGTCAAAATATATAAAAAGGGCTTCATAATGTTGAAAGAAATTCTAACTTCTGACAATTATTGGCGAAGATACATCCGTTTGAATTTGGAAACAGAAACTTAAAACGTCAATTTCTCGAAATGACTTCGAGACTACATATTTTCAGCTTTTGATGCAGAATCAAAAATATATAAAAAGGGCTTCATAATGTTGAAAGAAATTCTAACTTCTGACAATTATTGGCGAAGATACATCCGTTTGAATTTGGAAACAGAAACTTAAAACGTCAATTTCTCGAAATGACTTCGAGACTACATATTTTCAGCTTTTGATGCAGAGTCAAAATATATAAAAAGGGCTTCATAATGTTGAAAGAAATTCTAACTTCTGACAATTATTGGCGAAGATACATCCGTTTGAATTTGGAAACAGAAACTTAAAACGTCAATTTCTCGAAATGACTTCGAGACTACATATTTTCAGCTTTTGATGCAGAGTCAAAATATATAAAAAAGGGCTTCATAATGTTGAAAGAAATTCTAACTTCTGACAATTATTGGCGAAGATACATCCGTTTGAATTTGGAAACAGAAACTTAAAACGTCAATTTCTCGAAATGACTTCGAGACTACATATTTTCAGCTTTTGATGCAGAGTCAAAATATATAAAAAGGGCTTCATAATGTTGAAAGAAATTCTAACTTCTGACAATTATTGGCGAAGATACATCCGTTTGAATTTGGAAACAGAAACTTAAAACGTCAATTTCTCGAAATGACTTCGAGACTACATATTTTCAGCTTTTGATGCAGAGTCAAAATATATAAAAAGGGCTTCATAATGTTGAAAGAAATTCTAACTTCTGACAATTATTGGCGAAGATACATCCGTTTGAATTTGGAAACAGAAACTTAAAACGTCAATTTCTCGAAATGACTTCGAGACTACATATTTTCAGCTTTTGATGCAGAGTCAAAATATATAAAAAGGGGCTTCATAATGTTGAAAGAAATTCTAACTTCTGACAATTATTGGCGAAGATACATCCGTTTGAATTTGGAAACAGAAACTTAAAACGTCAATTTCTCGAAATGACTTCGAGACTACATATTTTCAGCTTTTGATGCAGAGTCAAAATATATAAAAAGGGCTTCATAATGTTGAAAGAAATTCTAACTTCTGACAATTATTGGCGAAGATACATCCGTTTGAATTTGGAAACAGAAACTTAAAACGTCAATTTCTCGAAATGACTTCGAGACTACATATTTTCAGCTTTTGATGCAGAGTCAAAATATATAAAAAGGGCTTCATAATGTTGAAAGAAATTCTAACTTCTGACAATTATTGGCGAAGATACATCCGTTTGAATTTGGAAACAGAAACTTAAAAACGTCAATTTCTCGAAATGACTTCGAGACTACATATTTTCAGCTTTTGATGCAGAGTCAAAATATATAAAAAGGGGCTTCATAATGTTGAAAGAAATTCTAACTTCTGACAATTATTGGCGAAGATACATCCGTTTGAATTTGGAAACAGAAACTTAAAACGTCAATTTCTCGAAATGACTTCGAGACTACATATTTTCAGCTTTTGATGCAGAGTCAAAATATATAAAAAGGGCTTCATAATGTTGAAAGAAATTCTAACTTCTGACAATTATTGGCGAAGATACATCCGTTTGAATTTGGAAACAGAAACTTAAAACGTCAATTTCTCGAAATGACTTCGAGACTACATATTTTCAGCTTTTGATGCAGAGTCAAAATATATAAAAAGGGCTTCATAATGTTGAAAGAAATTCTAACTTCTGACAATTATTGGCGAAGATACATCCGTTTGAATTTGGAAACAGAAACTTAAAACGTCAATTTCTCGAAATGACTTCGAGACTACATATTTTCAGCTTTTGATGCAGAGTCAAAATATATAAAAAGGGCTTCATAATGTTGAAAGAAATTCTAACTTCTGACAATTATTGGCGAAGATACATCCGTTTGAATTTGGAAACAGAAACTTAAAACGTCAATTTCTCGAAATGACTTCGAGACTACATATTTTCAGCTTTTGATGCAGAGTCAAAATATATAAAAAGGGCTTCATAATGTTGAAAGAAATTCTAACTTCTGACAATTATTGGCGAAGATACATCCGTTTGAATTTGGAAACAGAAACTTAAAACGTCAATTTCTCGAAATGACTTCGAGACTACATATTTTCAGCTTTTGATGCAGAATCAAAATATATAAAAAGGGCTTCATAATGTTGAAAGAAATTCTAACTTCTGACAATTATTGGCGAAGATACATCCGTTTGAATTTGGAAACAGAAACTTAAAACGTCAATTTCTCGAAATGACTTCGAGACTACATATTTTCAGCTTTTGATGCAGAGTCAAAATATATAAAAAGGGCTTCATAATGTTGAAAGAAATTCTAACTTCTGACAATTATTGGCGAAGATACATCCGTTTGAATTTGGAAACAGAAACTTAAAACGTCAATTTCTCGAAATGACTTCGAGACTACATATTTTCAGCTTTTGATGCAGAGTCAAAATATATAAAAAGGGCTTCATAATGTTGAAAGAAATTCTAACTTCTGACAATTATTGGCGAAGATACATCCGTTTGAATTTGGAAACAGAAACTTAAAACGTCAATTTCTCGAAATGACTTCGAGACTACATATTTTCAGCTTTTGATGCAGAGTCAAAATATATAAAAAGGGCTTCATAATGTTGAAAGAAATTCTAACTTCTGACAATTATTGGCGAAGATACATCCGTTTGAATTTGGAAACAGAAACTTAAAACGTCAATTTCTCGAAATGACTTCGAGACTACATATTTTCAGCTTTTGATGCAGAGTCAAAATATATAAAAAGGGCTTCATAATGTTGAAAGAAATTCTAACTTCTGACAATTATTGGCGAAGATACATCCGTTTGAATTTGGAAACAGAAACTTAAAACGTCAATTTCTCGAAATGACTTCGAGACTACATATTTTCAGCTTTTGATGCAGAGTCAAAATATATAAAAAGGGCTTCATAATGTTGAAAGAAATTCTAACTTCTGACAATTATTGGCGAAGATACATCCGTTTGAATTTGGAAACAGAAACTTAAAACGTCAATTTCTCGAAATGACTTCGAGACTACATATTTTCAGCTTTTGATGCAGAGTCAAAATATATAAAAAGGGCTTCATAATGTTGAAAGAAATTCTAACTTCTGACAATTATTGGCGAAGATACATCCGTTTGAATTTGGAAACAGAAACTTAAAACGTCAATTTCTCGAAATGACTTCGAGACTACATATTTTCAGCTTTTGATGCAGAATCAAAATATATAAAAAAGGGCTTCATAATGTTGAAAGAAATTCTAACTTCTGACAATTATTGGCGAAGATACATCCGTTTGAATTTGGAAACAGAAACTTAAAACGTCAATTTCTCGAAATGACTTCGAGACTACATATTTTCAGCTTTTGATGCAGAGTCAAAATATATAAAAAGGGCTTCATAATGTTGAAAGAAATTCTAACTTCTGACAATTATTGGCGAAGATACATCCGTTTGAATTTGGAAACAGAAACTTAAAACGTCAATTTCTCGAAATGACTTCGAGACTACATATTTTCAGCTTTTGATGCAGAGTCAAAATATATAAAAAGGGCTTCATAATGTTGAAAGAAATTCTAACTTCTGACAATTATTGGCGAAGATACATCCGTTTGAATTTGGAAACAGAAACTTAAAACGTCAATTTCTCGAAATGACTTCGAGACTACATATTTTCAGCTTTTGATGCAGAGTCAAAATATATAAAAAGGGCTTCATAATGTTGAAAGAAATTCTAACTTCTGACAATTATTGGCGAAGATACATCCGTTTGAATTTGGAAACAGAAACTTAAAACGTCAATTTCTCGAAATGACTTCGAGACTACATATTTTCAGCTTTTGATGCAGAGTCAAAATATATAAAAAGGGCTTCATAATGTTGAAAGAAATTCTAACTTCTGACAATTATTGGCGAAGATACATCCGTTTGAATTTGGAAACAGAAACTTAAAACGTCAATTTCTCGAAATGACTTCGAGACTACATATTTTCAGCTTTTGATGCAGAGTCAAAATATATAAAAAGGGCTTCATAATGTTGAAAGAAATTCTAACTTCTGACAATTATTGGCGAAGATACATCCGTTTGAATTTGGAAACAGAAACTTAAAACGTCAATTTCTCGAAATGACTTCGAGACTACATATTTTCAGCTTTTGATGCAGAGTCAAAATATATAAAAAGGGCTTCATAATGTTGAAAGAAATTCTAACTTCTGACAATTATTGGCGAAGATACATCCGTTTGAATTTGGAAACAGAAACTTAAAACGTCAATTTCTCGAAATGACTTCGAGACTACATATTTTCAGCTTTTGATGCAGAGTCAAAATATATAAAAAGGGCTTCATAATGTTGAAAGAAATTCTAACTTCTGACAATTATTGGCGAAGATACATCCGTTTGAATTTGGAAACAGAAACTTAAAACGTCAATTTCTCGAAATGACTTCGAGACTACATATTTTCAGCTTTTGATGCAGAGTCAAAATATATAAAAAGGGCTTCATAATGTTGAAAGAAATTCTAACTTCTGACAATTATTGGCGAAGATACATCCGTTTGAATTTGGAAACAGAAACTTAAAACGTCAATTTCTCGAAATGACTTCGAGACTACATATTTTCAGCTTTTGATGCAGAGTCAAAATATATAAAAAGGGCTTCATAATGTTGAAAGAAATTCTAACTTCTGACAATTATTGGCGAAGATACATCCGTTTGAATTTGGAAACAGAAACTTAAAACGTCAATTTCTCGAAATGACTTCGAGACTACATATTTTCAGCTTTTGATGCAGAGTCAAAATATATAAAAAGGGCTTCATAATGTTGAAAGAAATTCTAACTTCTGACAATTATTGGCGAAGATACATCCGTTTGAATTTGGAAACAGAAACTTAAAACGTCAATTTCTCGAAATGACTTCGAGACTACATATTTTCAGCTTTTGATGCAGAGTCAAAATATATAAAAAGGGCTTCATAATGTTGAAAGAAATTCTAACTTCTGACAATTATTGGCGAAGATACATCCGTTTGAATTTGGAAACAGAAACTTAAAACGTCAATTTCTCGAAATGACTTCGAGACTACATATTTTCAGCTTTTGATGCAGAGTCAAAATATATAAAAAGGGCTTCATAATGTTGAAAGAAATTCTAACTTCTGACAATTATTGGCGAAGATACATCCGTTTGAATTTGGAAACAGAAACTTAAAACGTCAATTTCTCGAAATGACTTCGAGACTACATATTTTCAGCTTTTGATGCAGAGTCAAAATATATAAAAAGGGCTTCATAATGTTGAAAGAAATTCTAACTTCTGACAATTATTGGCGAAGATACATCCGTTTGAATTTGGAAACAGAAACTTAAAACGTCAATTTCTCGAAATGACTTCGAGACTACATATTTTCAGCTTTTGATGCAGAGTCAAAATATATAAAAAGGGCTTCATAATGTTGAAAGAAATTCTAACTTCTGACAATTATTGGCGAAGATACATCCGTTTGAATTTGGAAACAGAAACTTAAAACGTCAATTTCTCGAAATGACTTCGAGACTACATATTTTCAGCTTTTGATGCAGAGTCAAAATATATAAAAAGGGCTTCATAATGTTGAAAGAAATTCTAACTTCTGACAATTATTGGCGAAGATACATCCGTTTGAATTTGGAAACAGAAACTTAAAACGTCAATTTCTCGAAATGACTTCGAGACTACATATTTTCAGCTTTTGATGCAGAGTCAAAATATATAAAAAGGGCTTCATAATGTTGAAAGAAATTCTAACTTCTGACAATTATTGGCGAAGATACATCCGTTTGAATTTGGAAACAGAAACTTAAAACGTCAATTTCTCGAAATGACTTCGAGACTACATATTTTCAGCTTTTGATGCAGAATCAAAATATATAAAAAGGGCTTCATAATGTTGAAAGAAATTCTAACTTCTGACAATTATTGGCGAAGATACATCCGTTTGAATTTGGAAACAGAAACTTAAAACGTCAATTTCTCGAAATGACTTCGAGACTACATATTTTCAGCTTTTGATGCAGAGTCAAAATATATAAAAAGGGCTTCATAATGTTGAAAGAAATTCTAACTTCTGACAATTATTGGCGAAGATACATCCGTTTGAATTTGGAAACAGAAACTTAAAACGTCAATTTCTCGAAATGACTTCGAGACTACATATTTTCAGCTTTTGATGCAGAGTCAAAATATATAAAAAGGGCTTCATAATGTTGAAAGAAATTCTAACTTCTGACAATTATTGGCGAAGATACATCCGTTTGAATTTGGAAACAGAAACTTAAAACGTCAATTTCTCGAAATGACTTCGAGACTACATATTTTCAGCTTTTGATGCAGAATCAAAATATATAAAAAGGGCTTCATAATGTTGAAAGAAATTCTAACTTCTGACAATTATTGGCGAAGATACATCCGTTTGAATTTGGAAACAGAAACTTAAAACGTCAATTTCTCGAAATGACTTCGAGACTACATATTTTCAGCTTTTGATGCAGAGTCAAAATATATAAAAAGGGCTTCATAATGTTGAAAGAAATTCTAACTTCTGACAATTATTGGCGAAGATACATCCGTTTGAATTTGGAAACAGAAACTTAAAACGTCAATTTCTCGAAATGACTTCGAGACTACATATTTTCAGCTTTTGATGCAGAGTCAAAATATATAAAAAGGGCTTCATAATGTTGAAAGAAATTCTAACTTCTGACAATTATTGGCGAAGATACATCCGTTTGAATTTGGAAACAGAAACTTAAAACGTCAATTTCTCGAAATGACTTCGAGACTACATATTTTCAGCTTTTGATGCAGAATCAAAATATATAAAAAGGGCTTCATAATGTTGAAAGAAATTCTAACTTCTGACAATTATTGGCGAAGATACATCCGTTTGAATTTGGAAACAGAAACTTAAAACGTCAATTTCTCGAAATGACTTCGAGACTACATATTTTCAGCTTTTGATGCAGAGTCAAAATATATAAAAAGGGCTTCATAATGTTGAAAGAAATTCTAACTTCTGACAATTATTGGCGAAGATACATCCGTTTGAATTTGGAAACAGAAACTTAAAACGTCAATTTCTCGAAATGACTTCGAGACTACATATTTTCAGCTTTTGATGCAGAATCAAAATATATAAAAAGGGCTTCATAATGTTGAAAGAAATTCTAACTTCTGACAATTATTGGCGAAGATACATCCGTTTGAATTTGGAAACAGAAACTTAAAACGTCAATTTCTCGAAATGACTTCGAGACTACATATTTTCAGCTTTTGATGCAGAGTCAAAATATATAAAAAGGGCTTCATAATGTTGAAAGAAATTCTAACTTCTGACAATTATTGGCGAAGATACATCCGTTTGAATTTGGAAACAGAAACTTAAAACGTCAATTTCTCGAAATGACTTCGAGACTACATATTTTCAGCTTTTGATGCAGAGTCAAAATATATAAAAAGGGCTTCATAATGTTGAAAGAAATTCTAACTTCTGACAATTATTGGCGAAGATACATCCGTTTGAATTTGGAAACAGAAACTTAAAACGTCAATTTCTCGAAATGACTTCGAGACTACATATTTTCAGCTTTTGATGCAGAGTCAAAATATATAAAAAGGGCTTCATAATGTTGAAAGAAATTCTAACTTCTGACAATTATTGGCGAAGATACATCCGTTTGAATTTGGAAACAGAAACTTAAAACGTCAATTTCTCGAAATGACTTCGAGACTACATATTTTCAGCTTTTGATGCAGAGTCAAAATATATAAAAAGGGCTTCATAATGTTGAAAGAAATTCTAACTTCTGACAATTATTGGCGAAGATACATCCGTTTGAATTTGGAAACGAAACTTAAAACGTCAATTTCTCGAAATGACTTCGAGACTACATATTTTCAGCTTTTGATGCAGAGTCAAAATATATAAAAAGGGCTTCATAATGTTGAAAGAAATTCTAACTTCTGACAATTATTGGCGAAGATACATCCGTTGAATTTGGAAACAGAAACTTAAAACGTCAATTTCTCGAAATGACTTCGAGACTACATATTTTCAGCTTTTGATGCAGAGTCAAAATATATAAAAAGGGCTTCATAATGTTGAAAGAAATTCTAACTTCTGACAATTATTGGCGAAGATACATCCGTTTGAATTTGGAAACAGAAACTTAAAACGTCAATTTCTCGAAATGACTTCGAGACTACATATTTTCAGCTTTTGATGCAGAAGTCAAAATATATAAAAAGGGCTTCATAATGTTGAAAGAAATTCTAACTTCTGACAATTATTGGCGAAGATACATCCGTTTGAATTTGGAAACAGAAACTTAAAACGTCAATTTCTCGAAATGACTTCGAGACTACATATTTTCAGCTTTTGATGCAGAGTCAAAATATATAAAAAGGGCTTCATAATGTTGAAAGAAATTCTAACTTCTGACAATTATTGGCGAAGATACATCCGTTTGAATTTGGAAACAGAAACTTAAAACGTCAATTTCTCGAAATGACTTCGAGACTACATATTTTCAGCTTTTGATGCAGAGTCAAAATATATAAAAAGGGCTTCATAATGTTGAAAGAAATTCTAACTTCTGACAATTATTGGCGAAGATACATCCGTTTGAATTTGGAAACAGAAACTTAAAACGTCAATTTCTCGAAATGACTTCGAGACTACATATTTTCAGCTTTTGATGCAGAATCAAAATATATAAAAAGGGCTTCATAATGTTGAAAGAAATTCTAACTTCTGACAATTATTGGCGAAGATACATCCGTT